>NW_028279443.1:0-99290 GCF_059751315.1 Micrasema longulum | reverse complement strand
AACAGCTCCCCAGGGAGTCGAAACCAGTCCTTGTCTACAAAAATTTGGACATACTCAAAATTTTGCAAATAAATAACTTTTGTATAGTTTATTGAACGTCCGGGCTAAAGGGGTTAAACACAGGATGTATGTAATAAAAAGAACAAGTTGATTTCATGACAGACATTTCAACAAAAACTGGACGGAAATACACAGAGGTTTGAGTATTCATATAACTTGTAGGATTTAGGTGTTGAGGGTTGGTCGGAGCTCCTACCCCAGTTAGAGATTGATAGAGATGACACGAGGTTGCTGTTTAATGCGTATTTATTACATGGCGAATAAGATACAGAACTTGGTTGAGTAGCGCGAGCGTAGCGGCGATGATGGGTTGAAGAGACTGCACATGAACTACATGCTAGAGCTGAGCGAACTGGACTGAACCTGTTGAGTTGACCGACTGGCGTTGCGTCCTGTGGTCTCTTTATAGACGACGTCCCGTGAATATACTCCAAATGACTTACTCTTCAAAGAATTCAGAGAACTTAATATTATTCAACAGTATATATTGAGAACGGTAGCGGTTACACACATAAATAGAGACATTTACCCAAGCGTCAACCACAACCATAATACAAGATACTCCAATAGAGATCTGATACTAAGTGAAGGGGGGTTAACACTGTTCTGGTATGGAGGCAACACTATTGCGTTGGCAAGGAGGTCCATAACTTTTTACCAGAATCGTGGAAAAGCGGGAGTGTTGTCAAGTTGCGGAAGGTGTTGACGTCACTCTTTTATGACATTGGTCGTAGGGAGTCAAAAAGGTTCACGTGTATGTGTATGTATATGTATTAAAATTTTTATACTAGTAAGTTTATATTTTATTAGTCTGTGGTGTCTATTAATTTGTAAACTATTATCATGAATTAAAATGTAATTGCCTAGCTTGGAACGGGGTATGTACCCTTGTTAGCTGGGCAAAATGAACATAAAATTGTATTTATTATATAAAAAATGAATAAATAAATTAATACTGCAGAACTATTTTTTTATTTTATTTTATTTTTGCACCACAACAGGCCAGGAGGCCCAATTACAGTGGTGAATTACATCACAGAACACCCAGGCTTGAGAAAAATCACATTTAATTTTTGTGTTCTCACCGGGAATCGAACCCGGAACCTTCCGTCTGTGAGTCAAGCGTCTTGACCACTACACCACGGAGGCCGCCCATGTCCCCGACTTCATGTGCAAGACTGTTAGAGTTGCATTATAATGCTGTATTGGATTCTATAGAAAATGATGACATTGCTTTCTTAGGTCATTACACTATTTCAGGTGAAACGTTTAAGCACGTGTGTGTCATCGATCATCGATAGACTATGAACCCTACAGACTACCATTCAGATGCACAATGAGTTTTTCTGGGTAATTATGCCTCTCCATTATAAAAGCCGTAGACTGGATCTCCAGTATGATGAGCAACTAGAAGATTGTTAACTTGTGAGATTCGAAAAGCTCCGTTCAAGCACTTGAAGACGGAGCTCCTGACAATCCGATGATTTTCCACGTTTTTCTGAACGTTATACTTACAGCCCATGTAGCCACACGTTCATTCTTCACAGAATAAAATAAAAGATAATCCGACCTGCCCTTGCAACGCACAGACAGAGCGTCTAGAATCTGCTGCTTCAGTTCATGCAGTTATTTCTTACACTCTTCCATCTGCTGACTCTTGGGGAGTAAAAGAAAGAGTTGAGGAATTTTTGATGTTTAAACATTGGCAGAATGACGAATGTTACACAGTGTGTAAATCTTAACCTTCTTAACATAATACAACAGAAATGAAGAATACTTTAGAGAAGGGAATATAGAAGTCTAGGCATCCACAGGGCTTATGACCTGTCATTGGCTGTTATTTATTTAAATCTTAAAGTAGGGCACACACATCATACATATTGTTATGTGTGTTCTAATAATAACATTGCAAATATATTTAATTTATAAATTGTTTATCACATATGTCTTGACCATTATTTAAAATTTTGATATGTTTTTTTCTTCATAAATTTTTTTTTCCATTTCGTAATACTTTTTAATTGCTTTTAATAAAATGGAATTTTGTGACTTTGCCTTTTTCCTAAATGGAAGTCTAATTTTGTTCTTTTCTCTAGTATTGTGATCGTGTTCATGCTGGTTCCGATCAATTTTTTCCCAAAATTCTGTTTTTTTATTAGAGTTTATAATTTTATGAACAAATATCATTGTATTGTAAAATATTCTTTGTTTATATGTTAATAATTTCATTCCATTTTAAGTGGCACTTTTACACACTGTGTAACATTCACCATTCTGCTCATAATTTGAACATCTGTACTCCTTTAATTCTTTCATCTGTTGATGTTTTTGTAGTTAAAGAGCTGACGCCTTTATTTATGCAAGTGGGATTCATCTAATTATTGAATTGTTTCACCTACATACTAGGCAAAGCCAGAAAATCTACACTACCAGAAGTCAAACTAGAAGATGGGTCCTGGGGTCTACCACAAACTCTGAATTCGGGCAAAGAAATTTCAGGTTTCTGGGCCCCAAAATATTCAATATGTTACCCAAACATTACAAAACCATGACCCGGATTAAATTTAATAAATTTTTGAAAAATCGTTTACTTGGTTTAGGTAGAGAAAAATCGGAAAATTTACTCAAAATACATTCTTAAATAATAAATTGAATCAATTAATATTGTATACAACTGAAATGGCACAAAATTAGACAGCGGAGAGACTATCACTCCCTCTCACTTCTGTGTAATGTATTTCATAGTCCTAACGCTCCTATATACCCGCGCGAAAAATTTCAACGCATGTATTTAATAATTGTAATTGTAATTGATAACATTTCATGATATACCTCATCGTTCTAATTCTCAAGGCAGTCTCTTAATACCCATCCACAATTCTTCTTTCTTCTCTCATAACTCATATGGTGTTCATGCGGCTCGGCTGTGGAATCATCTCCTATCCACCATCAAAGATTTTACCACATTATCTCTGTTTAAATCACGTCTGAAGAAACATCTCCTTTCTCTTCCCCTTTCCTCTTTCCTCTTTTTCCCCTTTTTCCATTGGGTAATGGGTTTTGATTTAAGGTAATTTATAAACAAATATGTTTATTTTTAATTTTATATATCTATAGCATTTTTATCGTTATTTTCTATTGAATATGTTCTGTTACATGAATTATAAAAATAAAACTATTATTTTATTGATTGGTTGGAAGAAATTGCCATTTGGCAATAAGCCCGCCAATGTACAAATAACATTAGGTGCAAAAATTTTAATAAATATAACCGTATGGTAAATTAGCACAAAGATGTTAAGGCTACCAGATTTCAGAGAGCTCCTTCGGGCAGCTTTTCTCGTTTGTCAACGAGCAAATTTTCCGTGTATTTGGGCACCGCCAAGGAGACTTATGTCCTCAGATGCAGCTTACGCTGTATAGTAAATTAACTAGTTAGTAGGATTGTTATTGTTTATTTTGCATAAAAATGTCTGCCTAAAAACAGGTTGCACGTAGTTAGACAGACTAGTCATGATCCGGAGAAATCAATTACCTTACAGTGTATGTAGTTGATAAAGTAATTGTTATTTTTGTTAAAAAACCATGATTATTATTATTATTATTGTTTGTCTTTGCTACATAGTTTTTTTTTTTTTTTTTTTTTTTTTTTTTTTATTTTTTTTTTTTTTTTTTATTTATTTACGGACAAAGTCCATTATAAACATTACAATTAAAAGAAATTTTTACAAAGGAATAAAAAAATATAAGGAACAGAAATAAGCAGCAAAGACAGATGATAGATTTTTGTTTTATGTTGTTTTGTTTCGTTTTCTTATACCATATGACGAAAGAATGGTAAAACAAGTATATATGGCGATAATGAACGGCAACGTTAGACGAGGACGACCAAGGAAGACGTGGCATGATCAGATAAACCAAAATCTAAAGTCTGGTCATGTCAGCAGACAGAACCAAAGGGCATGTATGACAAGATGTCTGAACGTGGAAGAAGCTAGGAATATATGCCAGGATAGACGTGTGTGGCGGTCCATTCTCTATGCCTACCCCTTCGGGGAAATAGCGTGATGGTAGTAGTAGTAGTAATATAACTGTTGTAATTGGCTTAGGCCGAGTCATAATAAATTAATGATAGCTCGCTGGGGAATGAAATCCAACTTGTTTACAAACGATTGGACCAGCTACAAATTAATTTTGAAGATTATTTAGTGTAGATACTCGCCGAAGTTCGTCAAAACATTGTTGTTTTGTTTATCATCTGTAAGCGATATGCGTTATCGTTCGCGATAAACTATCGTGCGCGATATACGCCCACTAAAGCCACATATCAGACACAGCGAGGAGAAAGGGCTAAAAAATTTGTCGAAATCAAAATTCATCGAAAAATTTTAATTTTTTAAATTTTTAATTTGTAAGACGGAAAAGAAAAAAAAACTCAAGTAGGAATCAAAACATTTAGGCAATTAAAAAAAATAGTACCACAAAAGGCCAGAAGGCTTAATTACAGGGGGGGTGATTTACAACACAGAACACCCAGGCTTGAGAAAAATCACAATTAAATTTTTGAGTTCTCACCGGGAATCAAACCCGGAACCTTCTATGCGTGAGTCAAGCGTGTTGACTACTACACCACGGAGGCATTATAGGCTTAAAGGCTGTCGGTGGCTGGTTTCCTCTTTTTTTAAAAGAGAAATACAAGAGTTATTATATTACAACAAAGATAAAGAACATTTGAGAGAAGGTAATATAGAAGTCTAGACATCTACAGGGCTTATGACCAGTCAATGGCTGGTTTTAGTGGCCACTTTACAACTTTTAGTGGCCATTTCACACATTTTTGGACATTTTTATTCCTTCTACTCTTTTATCTGTTGACATTTGTAAAGTTAAAGAGCTGAAACCTTTATTTATGCGAGTGAGATTCGTGTAATTTAATTATTTATTTTTCTTTTCTTTTCTTTTCATGGTCATGTCATACCATATATAAGTGCCATAAACTTTTTAATAATTAAAAAATGAATGGCCCACGCTCAGACGCTGTAGTCTTTGTGGGCATTTTTTCTAATTTATGTTATAGCTAAATTTTAAGACGTATTTTTCTAAAGTGTATTTTTGTAATTGTACTTCTATGTAAATTAAAATATGTTTGGAAAAATACACAAATAAATTATATTAATAAAAAAATAAATAAAAAATCACATACATACTAGACAACGCTTGAATTTTTTTTATTTCTATATTTCTTCATGGACCACGTTTTTTTCCCGATAAACTTTTATTTTGCTTTCGTATTTTTTTTAAAATGAAAGTAGGTTGAATGCTGTCGAAATGCGATCATTCAGGCGAATGTGTGGTAAAACGATGTATGATAGGTGCACAAATGTCGAGATCCGTGAAGTGTGTAAGGCTGAGACATGCATTATTGACAGAATCGAGAAAGGGGTGCTGCGTTGGTTTGGACATGTAGAGCGAATGGACAGCGAAAGAACGGCTAAAAGGATCTACGGTGCAAATGTTGATGGATGCAGAAAACGAGAAAGACCGAGAAAGACATGGCACGATCAAGTCCATCAAATACTTGAAGATGGACATGTCAAAAGTAGGAATAATCGGCGTGCGTGCATAAGAAGATGTATGAATGTAGAGGAAGCGAGGTCTGTATGCCAAGATAGAGTGTTATGGCGTTCTATCTTCTGTGCCTATCCCTACGGGGAAACGGCGTGATCGTTTGTTGTTGTTGTTGTTGTTGTTGTAATTTTTTTTTTGTCATACGGTGTGTCTTATATTTTCTGGTTCTAATTTTCACATCTTATATGAAAGCCTTAACCACGCTTGCCTACTTTACAAGGCATCAGGTTCTCGACGTCCTGGACGTCCACGGCTGACTGTTCGTCGGCAGTTTGTGTCAGAACTACGGGACCCGAACCTGACTTGGGGGGATGCACAAGGGCTGGCAGCCGACAGAGATGCCTGGGGTATCTTCGTGGACAATATATGCCCCAACTAGGGATGATCATGATGTCGCAATAAATATACATATTCACATTTTATTTGTGACAACCCTGAGCCACATACAGAGAGTTTGGATTCAGCAAAAACTCAGTATGATTCATGGTCTGTTTAGTTTAATAAAAATGCAAACAGACAAATTAATTAGCCACTTTTTGTGCACACTGTTATAAAGTTTAGCACACACTGCATTTATATGTAATGAGAAAATACAGATAAAATTGTGAGTTTTTTATAGTTAAATTATGTATTTAATTTTTTGTACATAATGTTATTTGTACATCGGCGGGCTTATTGCCAAATGGCAATTTCTTCCAACCAACCAATAAAATAAAAGTTTTATTTTTATAATTCAAGTTACCGAACATATTTCAGGTAGACGTTTTATATACGGATTATTCAAAGGCTTTCGATAAAATAAGTCATTCGGTCTTACTTCGCAAGCTTTGGAACATTGGTATACGGGGGAATCTGTATCGTTGGATATGTTCCTACATTAGTAACCGCAGTCAATCGGTCTCACTGAAGGGATTTAATTCATCATTTAAACCAATCCCATCAGGTGTCCCTCAAGGTTCGCATCTTGGACCCTTATTTTTTATTATTTATATCAATGATATAAGTTTATGCATTCAAAACTCAAATTTTTGCTATACGCTGATGACAATAAAGTATTTAAAATTGTGTCTTCAATAAATGATTGCGAAGTTCTTCAAACTGACTTAGATAGAATCTGTTGCTATTGCAAGGACAATCAGTTATTATTGAATTCTGATAAATGTCTTGTCATGTCATTTACTCGAAAGAAAAAAAGTATACTATTTGACTACAAACTATCTGGGAAAATTGTCAATCGTTCAATGAAAGCGAGAGATTTGGGTGTACTGATGGATGATAAGCTTTTATTTAGAGATCACATAAATACAATAGTAGATAAGGCGTACAGACTTCTAGGGTTTATCTTACGAATCTCCAAGCCATTCTCATCACCAAATACATTAAAACTTCTTTACTATACTTATGTGCGAAGTCAACTCGAATTCGCTTCATTAGTATGGTCCCCTCAATATAATGTATATATTAATCAAATTGAAAACATTCAAAAGAAATTTATAAGGAGCCTGGAATATCGTTTTGGTAACATTGAAAATGATTACAGCGCATCTTTGATCAATTTTAATATAGAATCACTACAAAAAAGGCGCCTTAGATATGGTTTAATTTTTCTTTTCAAAATTCTCAATAACATAGTTGATTCGCCGTATCTTTTACAAAATATTGGTTTCCGTTGTCCTCTTCGCTATACTAGATTAAATTCCCTTTTTTATGTACCAACTTGTAAAAACAATTATACCTCGAATTCATTCATTAGACGCACCTGTAGAAATTATAACGGACTCAGTATTGATGTAGACATTTTTAACTGCACGTTGCATTTGTACAGAAAATTTCTTCATGGGGTCGATTATTTGGGATAGTTGCTGAATGTACATCTTGAGTGGTTTATGCTATGCATATGTGCCGCATGTAATGTATATGTTTGTGTATGTTTTATATGTGCGTTCATGTGTGTGCGTGGATGGCTCGGAGTGTACATTCGGTATTTTTATTTATTTTAATTTATTACCTCCATGGAAAACGCAAATGTCAACAATTATCTTTTTTTCACTTAAAATTCTTATTTATTTTTTATTTTTTGTCACATTTAATGTTTATATCTTTTTAATTTATGAAAACTTAATTGGTCTTTTTATGTTAAAAAATTGTTGTTTTTAATACTGATTTTGTATGACTGTATGTTTTCTAAATAAAATAAAATAAAATAAAAATTCAATAGAAAAAAAAGATTAAAAAGCCAAAGATATATAAAAATAGAAATAAACGTATTTGAACAATATTTTGAGTTTTTCCAAATTTTTGTAGACAAGGAATGGATTCAACTCCCTGGGGAGCTATTTGTATTAACATATTACAACAGAGATTTAAGAGAAGGTTATATAGAAGTCTAGGCATCTACAGGGCTAATGACCTGTCAATGGCTGGTTTAAGTGGCCACTTTACACACTGTGTAACATTCACCATTCTGCCTATGTTTGAACATCTTTATATTTCTTCAATTCTTTCATCTGTTGATGTTTGTGAAGTAAAAGAGCTAAAATCTTTATTTATGCGGGTGAAATTCATCTAAATGAATTATTTCACCTACATACTAGGAAACGTCTGAAAATATTATTTTTTCAACTTCTATACTTCTTCATGGACCAGGTAATTTATCAACAATATTTTGAGTTTGTCCAAATTTTTGTAGACAAGGACTGGATTCAACTCCCTGGGGAGCTGTTTATATTAACATATTACAACAGAGATGAAGAAAAACTTCACAAACATCAACAGATGAAAGAATCGAAGGAATATAGATGTTCAAATATAGGCAGAATGGTGAATGTTACACAGTGTGTACAGTGGCCACTTAAACCAGCCATTGACAGGTCATAAGCCCTGTAGATGCCTTGACTTCTATATTACCTTCTCTTAAATTTTCTTCATCTCTGTTGTAATATGTTAATATAAACAGCTCCCCAGGGAGTTGAATCTAGTCCTTGTCTGCAAAAATTTGGACAAACTCAAAATATTGTTGAATTATACATTTTGTAAATTTAAGTAGATTTTAAGACTGTTTAGATTAATTATTACTCATTAATGCCAATATATTCGGGCTTACTGAAGCCTGTTGATTGGCTTAATTTAAAAAAAAAACACTGTCTTTACATACAGACCTCGCTTCCTCTAAATTCATACATCTTCTCAGGCACGCACGCAAATTATTCCTATTCTTGACATGTCCGTCGATGGTCTTGATCGTGGCATGTCTTTCTCGGTCTAGAAAAAATTCAAGGTTTTATACTCAATATCCTAAGTGCGGTGTATTTGTGCCGCGTCACAGCCACCCCCTACGGTTCGCCTCCCCTAGTAAACGGCGTTAGTAGCTTCTACTGAATATTTGATGGGTCGTAGCGTCTCTCCCTTCACTTTAAGGCCGAGTTACCTTCCGTCAAGACGAGATCGGCGCCACGTCTCTCCGAACACGTCTGTATAGGTCTGCGGTAGACCCACAGATTGGTAGACCTGGCCAACGAACACATTACGTCTCTCAAAAAAACAGGATTTCAATTAACGAAGAAATCACTTAGCTCAAAAGTTAAATACATAATTTATGTATGTATATATAATTTTATAGGATGGAGAATACCGAGAATAGACATTTAAACATAGGCGAAATGGTGAATGTTACACAGTGTGTAAAGCGGCCACTTAAACCAGCCATTGACAAGTCATAAGCCCTGTAAATGCCTAGACTTTCATATTCCTTTCTTTCAAAATATCAACGAGAAGGATGTGGCCGATACTATAAAAAAAAATTAAGTAATACTAATTCGATAATTTTTTATTTATATCCCTACAGAGATGAGGTAGATTTTTTTTCAAATTCAGGATTATGGATATTCGAGCGTTTACAGGGCTTATGACCTGTCATTGGCTGGGTTAAGTGGCCACTTTAAGTACTACAACATTCCCCATTCCGCTTATTAGAGAATATCCGCACAGATAACGTTTTTGCTTTTTGTATATATCTTACTAAACGAGAAACCATTCACAAGCGAGTTGGAGCGCCATCTATGTATTGATATTGAAGTTAAGTATTAAAGTAAAAAAATATAAAAATAAGTAAAAAAATATATACCTACTCCCCCTTGGGAGAAATCCAGATTTGTGTACAAATACACGTACCAAAATAATGTTGTCTAATTCGATAATTTTGAAATTATGATGAGCATTGGTTTGTATGTTCCTGATAATTACCTAAGACTGCGTCAGCATAGATTGTTTCATATTCCGATATTCAGGACCAACCTGCCTATAGTTATGCCTGTTGGAAGGGCTACCGCTATGCTGAACAACATCGCTCTGGATATTGATCTGTTCCATGTATCCGGAGCAGGATTCTCCTACTACTTTGACATGAGTCTCTTTTGTGATTTTTTTTTCTTTTTTATAATATGAACGTATTTTTGTAATGTGTATGTTATATTTAAAATAAATTAATTGAATTTAATTGAATTGAAAGGTATTCTCCATCCCTGTTGTAATTTGTTAGTCATAATGACTCCCGAGAGGGTGAAATCCAGTTTTTCGTCTACAAACACTTGGACAAACTCAAAATATTGTAATAAAACCAACTGGTCGGTTCGCGTATCAACGCAGGGCCGCGATTACGAACGTCTATCTTCATTGTTCATTGGTATATACTGAGACGGTATGAACTAATATCGACATTTATGTATAAAAGTGTGTATATTTGTGTGAAAATTCAAAGTATCTTCGTCGGTAACTGGTAATTGAACATGTTTAGAAAAAAAATTGTTAACATATTCTATTTTTCACACGACAACAACAACAACAAACCATCACGCCGTTTCCCCGTAGGGGTAGGCAGTGAGGATAGAACGCCATAAAACTCTATCTTGGCATGCAGACCTCGCTTCCTCTACATTCATACATCTTCTTATGCACGCACGCCGATTATTCCTACTTTTGACATGTCCATCTTCAAGTATTTGATGGACTTGATCGTGCCATGTCTTTCTCGGTCTTCCTCGTTTTCTGCATCCATCAACATTTGCACCGTAGATCCTTTTAGCCGTTCTTTCGCTGTCCATTCGCTCTACATGTCCAAACCAACGCAGCACCCCTTTCTTGATTCTGTCAATAATGCATGTCTTAGTCTTACACACTTCACGGATCTCGACATTTGTGCACCTATCATACATCGTTTTACCACACATTCGCCTGAGGGATCTTAAATTTAAATCGTTGATAAAATAAAAGATAAATTAATTTTATCTACAATGTAAAATTAAGTTTTCTGTGCGAAATGCAGAATTTGCATCAATCAAATCAATTTAAATAATAGTCCTCCATTGAATCATGAATTTATTATGATTTTGATTGTCTTATTTTTTAATTTTATTTTTACACTAACGTAAACTTTACAAAAATATTTTTTTTTTTTGGCTTATTATTGTTTTTGTTTTTCTTCAATGTTATTTTTGTTTGTGGGAAACATTTTCGATAACCGTATTTATCGCAACAAATCGGTTTCTTAGAAAAGGCATTTGCCCATATAGGAACCGTTTGCAACATTAGGCATATTGATATTTCTGGCTTGCGGACGACGCTTCATATACTGAGCCTACTCCCAGTACAAGCCAAATTTGAGTGTTTTTTGTGCCATTTTATAAAATATAAAATGTAAGTATAAATAAATAAATATTTTGAATACGTTCCCTCTCCCTAAATCCACACATAAACCCTCAGTTTACACCCCATCTCTTCTTCCTTAGCCACACCCACTCTACGCTCACTGTGTAAATGTTATATTTCCTTCTTTAGGGCAAGTTTGTAACTAACCCTGAAAATGTCATAGTATTTTGCCGAAACCAGTTGGTCTTTAAATAATAAAAGTTAAAGTAATACATACAAAAAAAATGAAAAAAATCATAGTAATATATTGAATAAAATAATAAATTATTGATATACTTTATGGTTCT
Source organism: Micrasema longulum (assembly GCF_059751315.1). Taxonomy (NCBI): domain Eukaryota; kingdom Metazoa; phylum Arthropoda; class Insecta; order Trichoptera; family Brachycentridae; genus Micrasema; species Micrasema longulum. The sequence continues at coordinate 87,612 of NW_028279443.1, read as the reverse complement.
TACACACCAAATACAATATTCTTACTCCCTTCCATACCTCCGGTTCTAATGCATTTTATTTTTGGAAACGGATCACCCCTGTTCATAGTATACTTAGAAAGGTTTGGCTAGAATATATTTATGTGTCCCTCTAGGGCGGTGTACTGTTTCAAGAAAAATGGGGGTGCAGACGATTAGACGAAATATATTTTTGTTATTTTATTTATTTTTACAATATTTCTTGATGGACTTTCATTATACATTAATTTATTATATGTACTGCCTAATCCAATGACAACAGTGATACGAAGAAATATATGTACAAGAAACTGAACAAAAAGAAAGTACAACTATGTAGCAATAAAATAATGGAATATAATATATTCAAGAACACAATCAACATAAAAGACTTCGTGAAGTAATAAAGGAGAATACATTATTGACTAAGTTGTTGTAAAATAATGAAGGAGAATACGTTGTTTACTAATTTGTTGTAAAATCATGAAGGAGAATACATTATTGACTAATTTGTTGTAAAATAATGAAGGAGAATACGTTGTTTACTAATTTGTTGTAAAATCATGAAGGAGAATACATTATTGACTAATTTGTTGTAAAGTAATGAAGGAGAATACATTGTTAACTAATTTGTTGTAAAATCATAAAGGAGAATACATTATTGACTAATTTGTTGTAAAATAATGAAGAACACATTGTTAACTAATTTGTTGTAAAATCATAAGGGAGAATACATTATTGACTAATTTGTTGTAAAATAATGAAGGAAAATACATTGTTAACCAATTTGTTGTAAAATCATAAAGGAGAATACATTATTAGCTAATTTGTTGTAAAATAATGAAGGAGAACACATTGTTAACTAATTTGTTGTAAAATCATAAGGGAGAATACATTATTGACTAATTTGTTGTAAAGTAATGAAGGAGAATACATTCTTGACTAATTTGTTGCAAAATAATGAAGGAGAATACATTATTAAATATTTCAATAGAGATGAAGAACACTTTAGAGAAGGTAATATAGAAGTCTAGGAATCTACAGGGCTTATGACCTGTCATTGGCTGGCTAAAGCGGTCACTTTACACACTGTGTAACATTCACCATTCTGCCCATATTTAAAAATATTCATATTGTATATTCGTTCTGCTCTTTCACCTGTTGATGTTTGTGAAGTAAAAGAGCTGAAACCCATATTTAAATATTTCTGTACCTTCTCAAAAGTGTTCTTCATCTCTGTTATAATTTGTTAATAATAACGGCTCCCTACGGAGTTGAATCCAGACCTTGTCTACATAAATTGGGACAAACTTAAATTATTATTGACTAATTTGCATTAAAATAATGACGGAGAATATATTATTGATTAATTTGTTGTAAAATAATGAAGTAGAATGCATTATGATTATTTTGTTATAAAATATAAATAATAATACATTTTTGCCTTATTAAACTTACTTTTGACTTATTAAAGTTGGAAAATAATGAAGGAGAATACCTGGGGCCTTACTTATAAATCGGGTTCAAAGTTAAGCTTGAGAATAGTAGTAGAATAATGATGGTATTGCAAAAAGTAATACTTATAAACCTCGCATGGAGTTAAACTCGTTTTAAATCTGGGATAGCGACCATAGACACTTATACCTGCATATTATGTGGCATAACGCTGGAATAAGCACGCGATCTGTCCAAAGTCATATTTTTTCGGTTATCAAAATGGATAGTTTATAAGTTTTTTTTCAATTTTAAACAATTTTCAAGTCCTGCGACCTTCTCAATGCGATTCGAGTAATTTTTAACTGTTTGTTTAAATAACATCTAAAATGTTATATGTTTGTGTGTGTTTTAATTAATTGTGATAAAAAAAACGCGTATAAACTATAGAATTCGTTTTTAACTTCTCTTCTTTCTAATTTTGATTTTTTTTTCTAACGGCTTTCTCCATGTTCCCGCTGACTCTGACAGTAGTCTCGATTTGACTTTGACGTTTGTTTGTGTTGTTATAAAAGTTACTGCGCACGCCCACATATCAGTGTTGACTGTTTGAAAAAAATAAGCATGAAATAACCTGTGAATTGTTATTCTAGGTAATAAATATTTTAATAAGTAAGCTTTTTTATATCGGTTATAATTAGTTAAACCGGGTATAGTTATTTCTCAATAAAAACCTGGTATAAGGAAATCTAATTGGTAAGACCCATAATTTACTAATTTGTTGTAAAATAACGAAGGAGAATGCATTTTTGACTGATTCGCTGTAATTTTATTTGTGTCCTCTCGTTTGTTCTCTTCATTTGGAAAAAAACGGGCAGAATTTAAATAAAAACAATTCCCCCTAATACAGACAAATAGACACATTATTAAATATTATATCATCCTGTAATAATTTTTACCTTATATCTGACTACCATAAAATGGCTACCGCCGCGCCTTTTTAATGATTTTCTTTATAAAATAAATACACAATAAATCATTTCTCGATTACTTCTAATTGCACGGTAGCGAGACCTCCGAGGTTAGGCGAACGTTGCCGAAGGCACTTCGGCCACATTCGAAAATAGAAAATAAATTATTAATTTGAATCGACAAAAGCCGCCATTTCAGCGAATGCCCAATCAATTTTTTTACGGGGGAAAAACCAGTACGTACCCTATTCGTTAAATTAATCATTTTCATACCGCTTAAAATTAAAATTTCGCAATGATGATGCTGATGATGATGATGAAAGAGCGGCTAAAAGGATGCAGAAAACGAGAAAGACATCCCACGAATGGGCCATGCCTTTGTGGGATTTTTATTAACTATTTTTTTACTATTTTTAATTATTTTTATTGTGTTACTACTTTAATGTATTACATTGCTCTGTAATTATCGTTTAGATTTTTTAATACTCTGTTTTACCTCTTACTCGTAAGTTTATTGTAAAAAAAACAAAAAAAACAAAAAAAATAAAAAAATATTCATAAATTTCATTAAAAGTACATGTTTTTGTAAAATTCTAAAGTTTTACTTTTTTTCTTTAAAATTACTTTAATAATTAATATTTGTACTATTTTAAGAGGGAATATTTTAATTTTTTTTTATATAAAAAATACATAGTGACATAGCGTTCTATCACGTCTGCCTACCCTTACGGGGAAACGTCGCGATGGTTCGTTGTTGTTGTTTTAAAATGTATCTGTCTTTAGGGTCTACAAAGATTTGTGAGTAGTTAAAATGCGTAATTAACTTACTTAATTGTAAGCAAATTAAATAAATTAATTATTTTGGTTGACAACTTTTTTCTAAGTTAATTTCGAATTGTGGATAAATTCGAGTTCCATTCGTTCGCCTGCATTGCAGACAGGCGCAGTCGCATCGCACGCGGTGCAGAAACCGCGTGGCGGCGCCGTTCGGAATGTGACTGAGGTGTGTGGAATGAAATTTCTAAATCAAACTTCGCGAATGTACAAAAAAAATTGCCATTAAATGGAATTTTGTTATTATTTCTAATAAAGCTTTGTGTAGAACAAGCTGAACCCGGTAACGCTTTGCTATTACTAGATTTGAGTCTATATGTGTATATGCTATATGCTAATTAAAAATACTTAACTTCAATATCAATACACAGATGGCGCTCCAACACGCTTGTGAATGGTTTCTCATTTAATAACATATTTACAAAAATCAAAAAAATGTTACCTGTGTCGATATTCGCTAATAAGCGGAATGGGGAATGTTGTAATACGTAAAGTGGCCACTTAACCCAGCCAATGACAGGTCATAAGCCCTGTAAACGCTCGAATATCCATAATCCTGAATTTGAAAAAATTCTACCTCATCTCTGTAGGGATATTAATAAAATATATGTGTATACTCGACTGTGAAAACATCTCCCATCCACCATCAATGATGTTACTACATTATCTCTGTTTAAATCACGTCTGAAAAAAAATCTCCCCTCTCTTCCTTTATCTCTCCTCCTTTCCTTTTTCCTCTTTCCTCTTTTTTCCTTTTCCCCATTGAGTAATAGTTTTGATTTAAGATAATTTATAAACAAATACGTTTATTCCTATTTTTATATATCTTTAGCTTTTTAATATTTTTTTTTCTACTGAATATGTTCTGTAACTTGAATTATAAAAATAAAACTTTAATTTTATTGGTTGGTTGGAAGAAATTGCCATTCGGCAATAAGCCCGCCAATGTACATTCTAAGAAAACAGAGATGCACAATAACATTTAAGTGGCCACTTTACACACTCTAAAACATTCACCAGCCAATGATATGCCATAAGCCCTGTGGATGCCTAGAATTCTTCACTTCTTTCTCTAAAATGTTTTTCATTAGAAGACAGAACGTTCAACAATGTTTTGAGTATACCCAAATGCTTTAAGACTGGCTGGATTTTTTCCCTCGGGAGTTGTTCATATTTGTTGTTCAGCCGGATGAATCTCACCCACATGAACAAGGTTTTAGCTCTTTTACTTCACAAAAGCCAACAGATGGAAGAGTTGAGGAAATGTGGATGTTCAAACATGAATGGTGAATGTTACACAGTATGTAAAGTGGCCAGTTAAACCATCCAATGATAGGTCATAAGCGCTTTAAATCCTCAGACTCCCATATTACCTTCTCAAAAATGTTGTATATAAATATAACTAACATGCCCTCTCTGTTGCATCAAATTTAGACAGAACGTTCTTTGACTCGGTAATTTTATTATATTATTTACTTTCTAACCTTTTTTTTTAATTTCTTTATAATTTTATTAAAATAATTTTAGATCTTAATATTAATGAGTTCCTTTAATTTTTATATATTTTTTTTTTCTATAGATGTGAATTTAAATTTTAAATTTTCTTTTTTTTCTTTTTTATCTTGTTTTAGTTACATTTATGAGCACACACTATTATATAAAATGTAGATACATTTAAAATATATTCAAGTAAATAGCTATTTTTTCATTTCAATTGTACTATTTTTCTCTATTTTCCAACTTACAAAAAAATACATTTAAACCATTTTATCTGGTTTCGTTTAGTTTTATTTATTGTATGTATTTTTTTTATTTTTTTAGATGCTTATACCAAAATAAATTTGTTTGACTGAATAAAAAAGAGCAAGAGAATATAACTTATTAAAAGGAAGACATAGACGTTGTTCTGTGACGGGGTTTGTGTGAAAGAGACAAAAACAAAAGAAGGAATTCTTTCAATCAGACTGTTATTGGCAGTAAGCTGGAGTGCATGTTAGTTATATGGCCGTCGGAAATATAACACTTTACAATTTTATTATTATGCTCAATGTTTATTTTTGTAAATTTATTGATAATTTTAAGTTGCTAGAATTTCATTCGTCAATGCACTTTGTAGCTGCAAGACGATTAGTAATCTAGCTTCAATAGGTAAATGTTATCAAATTTCTACTTTTCTAACTTCTATTTTATTTATTTTAATTTTTATTTTTTTACACTCTGTATCAAAATACTATTCCATGTTAACTTTGCCCAGCTAAAAAGGGTACATACCCCGTTCCAAGCTAGGCAATTACATTTTAAAATATTATAATAGTTAACAAATTAATAGAGAGCACAGACAAACAAAATATAAACTTATTCGTATACACATTTTGATACATATACATACAGACATACACATATATATACACATATATATACACATGTACATACACACACACGTACATACATGCATGCGCATACACATACATACATTCATAAAAACATAGACAATTTATTTATGCGAAACTTCATGGTTGTCATCTATAAATATATTTTTTTAAATTATTTTAGTGTTGTCTCGATGCCAGAACAGTGTTGATCCCTTCACTTAGTATCAGATCCCTATTAGAGTATTTTGTATTATAGTTGTGGTTGACGCTCGGGTAAATGTCTCTATTTATGTGTGTAACCACTACTGTTCTCAATATATACAGTTGAATAATATTCAGTACTCTGAATTTTTTGAAGATTTAAATTTGTGTTTTATTTTTTTCATATCAAGAGTTGCGTACTGAGCGATCTACAAAGAAACTAATGGGTCAAAACGTAAACCTACTCATTTATGAGTGGTTTAGTCGCCTTCTGTTTGATGTGCGTATGCGATTTCTGGCCTATTTTAATTCTATGCTTTTAGCCATTTTGAAGTATTTTCCAAATCGTAATTTTGTCAATGTTATTTATAACAGTATTTTAAAATATATTTTGTTATGACTTACCAGATTCCTGGAAGTTTAAAGATCCATTTGAAGACAGTTGCACCATAAACGAAATACAATTTTAAAACATCGTTTTTTTTTATTTTATTTCACTACACAACACAATAAAATATTATACTTGTTTATTATTCACTGAATTTTAATTAATGGGGTTTACCTACAAAATAAAAAATTAAATATATTCACATTTTTTGCATGTACCAAATCTTCCTAGGAAACTGGCCAAAAGCTTTGTCTTCGAAGGTGTAAAAAAATATAATAACCTAATGAACTAAAAACTATTAAAAAAAATAAAAATAAATAAAGTTAATCTAAAGAAATTTTTTGAACTCTTGTAAAAACAACATTAAATTTTAATTAGTATAATTGTTTTATGTTTATTCTTTATATATCCTATGTTTTTATTTTTCTTTTCGTGTACTCGTATTTAAAATTATATAAACTATTATAAATAAACAATTAAAACAGTGTAAGTCCAAGCACAAGAGTTAGTCTCTTTTTTGGAGAGTTACAGTGATAACATTTACTAGATGTGTAAAAGTAGTTATGTTTAGAATTTTACAAAAACTTGTACTTTTTATGCAATTTATGAATAAAAAAAGAAAGGTTGGATTTAAAAATAATAGGGTATTTTCAATTTTTGTTATTATTTTTGTTTTTAAATAAGCGAAAAATCATAATAATAGCGGTATAAATATTTTTTTCGTGCGACGTTGGATAAAATTTCTAGAAAGGTTTCAAAATATGCTTATTTTTAATAACCCGAAAACGAGACGTTTCGCGCTCTGTGGGACAAACAGCACCTATGACGTTTTGGCGCCAAACGTGCAAGCAATGTTTATTAGAAGCGCAGTCGGCAGTCATAACGCGTGACGTCAAAATGACGTTATGCCAACTGCGGGCCGTTTTGAATGTGCTCATTTTTAAACCAGAAAATAATAAATAAAAACTGGTTTTGAATACACTGATAGTTATGTCATTAGAATCGTAAAAATCCGCTCTAGATATATATTGTATTTTAAACGTCATTCCCGGCTTGTGAAAATACCCTTTTGCTTTATTTTTTACAACAAAAAAAAATCATTCGTAAGAATCTTAGCTTAATAAAGGTTTCAGCTAACTTACAAAACAGAAAACAGATAGGTGAATGTTATTGAATAAATATTAATGTTCTTCATCATTATTTCCCTCTCTGCACATTGTGGTGCATAGGGCACCGAATAAGTTCTCTAATTGTAGTGTACCTACATACTTTTTATCACATGGAATAAAAGGTGATCAGTCTAATACTTAGTCCAAGAGCATTGAAACGTTGCAATCTAGAGCCACTTATAAAATTGATAATTGACTTTTTACTCTGCCAGGAACGAACCCAAGACCTCAAGAATAGTAGGCGAACGCACCTACATATACAGTAGAACTCCAGTCATCCGCATTTTTAAATATACGAATCGTAATCAGGAAATAATAGACACATACTTTTTCATATTAATTTAACTGCACAATTAACTTTTTTTTTACAATATACATAAGAGGTAAAACAGAGTATAAAAAAAAAAGTATAATAACATAGCAATGAAATTAAAATTACCAGTAAAAATAGTAAACAAAAAAATAATAAAAATATACAAGAAATGTTTGTGAATTTTTGCTCCTATAATAAATAGACATCATCATTCCCTTTCCGCACCTATTAGTGCATAGGGCACTGCATTGGTACACCAATCGCAGCGTATGTTTTTTCGCAATTTTGTTACATGAAGGTAAAATGATCAGTCTTACGCTTCAGGTACCAGTCCAAGGACGATGAAATATTCTAGTGTGAGAACACTCTTTTAAATAAATATTTCATGTCATCCATGTCGGGAATCGAACTCGAGACCTCTTGCATGGCAGGTTTACGCGCTGACCATTACACCACGAGGCCGGCATAATAATTAGACAGGTATAATATTTTTGTGTAATATAAGAAAGAGGAAAAAAAATATTCTGTAAAAGATAATTAGGTACTTTTTTATTTTATAGTAATTAAAAAAGGAAATAAAAAATATTTAAAAAAATAAAAAAATATTACTTTTTATTAAAGGGCAACAAAACATATCATGGAAAAAAAGAGTTAATATCTTTAGTATGAATCCAGAATAGTGCGTGTTTTTTAAAAGTAGGAAATTTTTTAATGTTTGGGATCAATGAAATATTATCAGTAAAAAAGTCCAGTAAACTTTGCTGGATATGTTTAAATAAGTTTTTAATGTGATTTCAATATAGTTTTTACTGTATTAATGTTAGTGCGGTGTATAAAACGATAACATAAACAAGACACCGACAGGTCATAAGCCCTTTAAATACTTTTGTTGAATTTTTTGTCAAACTTAAGCTCTAGGAACCGGGTTCGATTTCCGGTAAGGTTAACATGAAATATAAATTGATTTAAGAAGTGATCTTGCACGAAAATATATTATTGTCACACTGGTACCCAAAACCCAAGGCTGATCATTTTGGTTTCATGTAACAAGTGATCAAGACACACTGGAATTTATGTACAAATTTAGTGCCCTATGCACCATTATGTACGTTTAATGGAATTAGGATGATTTTGAGGTTGATTTTTTCTTTTAATTACTCAAAAATAACGCTAAATTATTAAACTATTGGTATCTTAAGAAAATTGTCCGTGAGATATTGTTGGATTAATCCAACACAATGCCCTATGCATCACTTGGTATGAACAGCAAAAATACGAAAAACAACGAAATTATTATTTTTAATATATGTGCGTGATTTTATTCGTGTATATTTGTGAAAATGCACAAATATCAAAGGAAAATTTTGACGTAAAAATGTAACGAATACATTGAGTGAAAATTCGGTACAATTATGATGTATTTTATACTAAATTTAATATTTTTTTTATTAAATTATGTAAAATAAGTTGCTTCACGTTGCTCTGAAGATAAAAACATACAATTATCCACTGCATTTGTCAATAATATCACAAAATCACATCAAGAAACACTCACTGCGCGTAGTTTTGACAGAATATCGCTAAAAACACGGATAGCGTACGCACGCGTCGACGATTAACTCGCTACTGAAGCCGAGGAAATTCTATGCCCAGAAAATTTATAAAACAAGCCTCCATTTCACTCAAACCTGCGCGTGTTGCTATACGTCTCTCTCTCGTACGCGCCAGATCGAAGCTGCAGTTTTGTTTAGTCGCGAACTCGGGATTGTGTCGTTTGATTTCTGCTCTTTAACCCCGCGGTTATAGTTAACTGGGGGGTAATTAGGTGTTGTATTTTTACGGGATAATCATAGATGGCTCTGTACGCATTAGCTGTCAGATTTATATCGTTTACCCTCCGTTTTCAGTTTTATTCCACTGAAAAATTTGAATAAGAACGTCTGAAATGGCCGCCATGGTACTAAATTGCAATATTTTTTAGGATAATCAATTCGAAAAGTTTATTTACAAATTATTGAATAAGTTTTTAAAGATTCAATTTTATATTTCATGTCAGAATAGATCCGCACCTCAAGACTGAACCGATTTTGTTAGTTTTTTAGACAGATTATCAGAATAAAATTTTCTGCATCGGTATGATTTTCGTTTTTTACAAACGGTTATATTTGTATACCGTGCGCCGTTCGCCCGAAGACAGTAGATAAAACTGTACTTTTTTTTATGGGTTTAGATGTTTTTTTTTCCTCAATAAACTTTTTTTTTTAAACGAAACAAAATAATATCTATTAATTTTTTTAACCCTGGTGATTTTATGAGCTATAAACCTTCTCGTGGCAAAGATGTACATTTATCTGAAAACCGCACGTAAATCTGTCCAGTAGTTATTCAGTCTATCGAGGACAACCATGCAAATATTGCCTTTTATAAATATAGATAGACTAGAAATTTAATTATTTATAAACCATTACGGATTACATACTTTGAATAAAATATTTTTTCTTTTTTGAATTCACATTCTATTGATAATGATAAAATTTTTAACACGTTTTGTAAAGGTTGTCTGAGTCTTTTATCTAGTTTTGTCTGGTAGTTCATTAACAATGTTTTGAGTTTGTTAAAATTTTTGTAGACAAGGACTGGATTCAACTCCTTTTGGAGCTGTTAATATTAACATATTACAACAGAGATGAAGAACATTTAAGAGAAGATACTTAGTTAGGTATTTATTATTTATTTAAATCAAAATCTTCTTTTTTTGTTTACCTATAGTGGTGCAAAGGGCAGTGTATAAGCACTCCAATCACAGCATAAATAGGTTAGATTTTTGCTGCATAAATGGTAAGGTGATCAGTTCTTACAACAGATACTAAAAACACTTTAGAGAAGGTAATATAGAAGTCTAGGCATCTACAGGGCTTATGACCTGTCATTGGCCGATTTAACTGGCCACTTTACGCACTGTGTAACATTCACCATTCTGCCCGTATTTGAACATCTGTATTCCTTAAATTCTTTCATCTGTTGATGTTTATGAAGTCAAAGAGCTGAAAACTTTACATATGCGATGAGATTCGTCTAATAGAATTATTTCACCTACATACTAGGCAACGCCTGAAAATTATATTTTCTTCCTTTTCTATACTTCTTTTTGGACCAGGTGGATTTATCGACAATATTTTGAGTTTGTCCAAATTTTTGTAGACAAGAATTGGATTTAACCACCTAGGAAGCTGTTAATATTAACATATCGTGGGCATACAAGAGAAATTGACCAAGTGACAAAATCAATAATGTTCAGAGGAGCCATTTCAGTGTTTTTCTAGGGTTCAATTGCTTCTCAAAGATCAGATTTTTAAGAATGTGGTTTGTAATTTTACATTATATGAACAGTACTTACAACTTTAATCTAAAGTATAAACATGTTTAAAAACATTATCACTATTATTTAAAAAAATAAATTGAAAAACTTTTTAAGTGTAAAATTTTACATGAAATATGGTAGATAATCATTTTTATTTCGTTAATTGAGGGAGGTAGTCTTTTATTTTATTTTATAACTATAAATTTTTTGCGATTTATTATTTCAATAATCCATTTTTTTATATTTATGAAGGTTATTTAAACACAGAAATACAAAATAAATAAAAAAGGACAGATAATTAAGAAGTGTAACGTAATAATCTAAAAAATAAATTTTAATAATGAACTTTTTATAAAAAAAAACGTATTTTTGCGTTAGTGACTTTTGCTAGAACGGCGACGAGATGTATGTATGTGGAAGAAGTTAGGAATGCGATTGAATCGGTTTGTGGTCCCGTGGTAGTATTGTAGACTCACGGACCAAACGTCCCAGGTTCAAATCCCACTCTATTACAATTCGTTTTCCATTTTCCTAGCACAAATTATTTACGGTTTTTAGGAAATGGTCTGAAAATTTAAAAACATAACAAACTATCCTCATTCCTGCTTGCACTTGTATAAAACATTGAAATTTGTTTAATCTCCTACCAGTCTGACGATGTCGGTCACGGCGAAACCCGGTCACTAGTAAAAATTTATAATTAAAAGTGGAATAAAATGATAAATGTATTTTCATTACTATTATAAAAAGTGTTTGTCAGAATAGACGTGTGTGGCGGTCCATCCTCTCTGCCTACCCTTACGGGAAATTGCGTGATGGTAGTAGTAATAGGACGTATAGAAAGCATTCCATTGTTAGAAGCGGTAACACGTTTATTTGCCGTCCCAAGTTAATTATTGGAATCCGAGTCGTTTCGAGGAATAAACTTGGGAGAATTTATTATTTTTACTAGGGGTTATAAATAGTGCAATCTGTTCGGGGGAATTAGGATTCGAGCGGTAGTATTGGAAACACACCCCTTATTCCTACAGGGGTTGGAAATTAGAAATAAGGGAAGTTTGCGCCACAATATGTATTCAATCATTGTTTTCTTTAATTAAAGCTACACTGATTGAGGTCATGCGAGAATGTTTATTATTTTTAAATTTTTTATGTTTTACTTATTTATTTAACTCTTAGTACATTGGCGCACATTTTTAAAATTTTATTTTTATATGAATCAATATATTTACATAAATTCTAATACAACCTACCCTACCTGACCTCTACGACTGAACTGTACAAAAAAACACACCAGTTTGACATAAACTACTTGACTAAAATTGAGACCTTAAAAATTGTGCACAAAATAACACTGGGAAACATACAAGACGACGACATAATATTAGTCAAAAATGCTGACATACACAAATATAACACCCGACAACAACAACACTATCATATTGAAAAAGCAAAGACAAACACAGGACAGTCAAAAATACTACATAATGGACTTAAACACTACAACGACCTACCTTACTACTTGAAAACTTTTACTGGAGACAAATTTAAAATCAATCTGAAAAAGCACATGATGACTGAACTAACTAGACTAGACGAGACATAAAATGACTAGACAATATTAAATTTCTAATGTAACCCTAACGGGTTTTTTAAAATTGTAAATAAATAAAAAATATAAAATCTACTTTCAAACATCTCGTCAATGTTATAACTGTAATTTTCTAAAAAAAGAGACAAACTCTTGTGTTTGGAAAGTGACTTACGCTGTTATAATTATTTATTTAATAGAATTTCGAATATCCAAGTACACGAGTAAAATCAATAAATTATACAATATAAAAAGAAAAACAGAAAATAAGAATACTAATTAAAATAGAATGCTGTTTTTACACGGGTTCAAAAGATATCTTTAAATTACTTTGAATTCCTTTATTGAAATATCAATTTTAATAGTTTTTAGTTCATTGGGGAGATTATTGTCTACACACGTGCGTTTCCGGAAATTCTCCAGCAGCCTAGTGGACCACATGGTGACGATATCTACCTACTGTCTACAAAAGATTCTCTTCGGACATCTATCTCCCTTTGTTAACCATGGAGTTAATACAGTGCTTTATTTATTTAGTTTTTTATTGCTTAGTTCTTGGCATGAACACTTGACAAACTTACTACTATGCTCTATTTTTTATAAATTTATTGATATCATTCTAACTTTGCTGGAATTCCACTCGTCCATGCGCTTTGTAGCTGCACGATGATTGGTTATCTAGCTTTCATATACCAACTTAAAAATACCTAAATTTTATAAATGGGGTCTAGAATTCCAATCGTCTATGCGCTTAGTAGCTGCAAGACGTGTTGTAATCTTACTCCTTTTTAATATTCATATTATTTTTATTTTTTTTTTAGTATCATTAATACACTAAATTTTTTTGTCAATTTTTAAAATGTGTAAATGGGGGCTAAATTTCTAACTGTCTATGCGCTCTGTAGCTGCAAGACGTCCTGTAATCTAGCTCCTATCTGTTATATTTTTTTTATTGATCTTAATTGAAAACGAGGAACTAGAATCCCAACCGTCCATGCGCTCTGTAGCTGCAAGACGTACTGGGATATTTATTAATTGTACAGCGCCCTTGAGGTGATTTTCACAAAAATGGCGCTATATAAATTATCCAACTATATATATTGTAATTGTTCGCACCTTTGAAGACAAAGCTATTTTGACCATGACTTGTGTGGAATTTAGGGGTTTTAATATTATTTTCTTATTTGGGTGACTTATTCATCTCAAATTCATTTATCTTTTCTTCGTTGTATCGTATAATGGAATTTATTTAAAAAGTGTCCATTGTATGAACATTAAATAATTTTTGTAGAATTTATATTTTGAATGTTGAGGGTTTCTTTAAAATTACTGTAGTAATTAATCTTTGTACTAATATTATGTTAATAAAATTTGTATAAAACCACTCACCGACTTATCTGTCTACCGGTTTCGAGACGTAACTAGTAATATCAAACCTGCCTTCTATACTAATAATAATATTGGTAGATTTTTACTAGATAATAAAGATAAAAATAATGTATTTAATAATTCGGGTGTCTACCAATTAAATTGCGATTCTTGTTCTTCAGTCTACATTGGAAGAACGTCAAGAAATTTCCATACTCGTGAGATGTTTTAGTAATAATAACTTCTCAGACTTCGCCAACCACATTATAGACTCAAATCAGGAATTTAATAAAGATACCGGTATTCAAGTTTTACACATAAAATAAAAAGGACTGAAAGTAATAATGTCCCATTAATTAATAATCAAGTTACTTTCCAATATAGTCCATTATTCGATATTTCATTGTAATGGTCACCCTACCCTCCCCCTCCCTTTTTCCTACTTTTCCGATTGTTAATCCTTTTGAAATATTAGCTTCATAAGTCATTCACCCTCGGTGGTGGCGTAGTGAAGCATGTGTCTAACCTGCATGTCGATTTTATATTTTTGCAAATCTACTATGGTGAAGGTGTGTAGTGGTATTTGCATGTTGGTGTAGTGTTGTTGTCCTGACGAAGAGACGGGTTACGTCTCGAAACCGGTATACAGATAAGTCGGTGAGTGGTTTTATATAAATTTATTAACATAATATTAAAGTGTTGGACCACAAAGTTAATGCTTTGAATATTAATAAAATCTTTGTACTATTTGAAAGAGGTTTAACACTTTGAGCACCGGCCGAATACAAATAGAATTTACCCTGTGCCCGGCCCTTTTTTGTGCAATTTCATGCTTTGTTAAAGGTTTTTTAATAGTATAAAAATACTGGGTTAAATCAATCGAAACTTCCCTTAAAATATGACGTAAATAAAATTTGAAAAAAATAAATTAGACATATTTGTATGATAGTTATAGATAGTAGATAGATATATGATAGTTACACAATATTATTTTTGGTATGTGTATATATATTTACATATTTATACCCACACAATTCTGGGTTTTATCCCAAGGGGGAGTAGGTACATTTTTATTTATATCACTACAGAGATGGGTAGAATTTTTGTTTCAAGATTATGGATATTCGAGCGTTTACAGGGCTTATGACCTGTCATAGGTTGGGTTCAAGTGGCCACTTTTATGTAGATACTACAACATTCCCCATTCCGCTTATTAGCAATTATCCATATCGGTGACATTTTTGGTTTTTGTATATATGTCATGAAACAAGGAAAGCTTTCGCTAGCGCGTTTGGAGCGCCATCTATGTATTTGATATTGAGGTTAAGTATTAAAGCAAATTACTTTATTTATGTAGCTAAGACTCTATCTTTTTCATAAGCCCTGTAAACGCTCGAATATCCATAATCTTGAAACAAAAATCCTACCCATCTCTGTAGTGATATAAATAAAAATATATGATAGTTGTTTTTTTTATGGAGAGCCACATTGCAATGTTCGCACATATACAGGTCTTAATCTTTTTTTGCCCTTTATTTATTAAATATACATATAAGGGCGGGCATATTGCCTTAAGGCAATTTCTTCCTACCTACCCAAACCGTTCAGTTTGAGAAAATTATAAATACATGGACATATTGAATCTTACAATTTTATACAAAAATTAAAAGCAAAGATTAACAAAAATAAATATAGATATAAAAAAAATAACACTATACTATGAAGAGAGGAGAGGGGATGGGAAGGAAAGAAGAAGGATAAAGGAACAATTTAAATATTTAGATAGTGACATTTCAATCTTGACTTAAATGTAAATAAAGAAGGTCCTTTGTATCCTGGAGCCGTGTAAACACGTGCTTATAATAACCACGCGTTGTGTCCCGGTCCCGTGTTATCACGCGGCTTACCAGCAGCGAAAAAGTACTAATAAAAGTCACTAGATGTAAAAAAAATGCACTTTTTAGACAGCTGGTAAATCACGTGAAAACACGGTATCGGGACACAACGCGTGGTTATATAATCACGTGTTTACACGGCTCCGGGATACAAAGTGGTAATATATTGGCATATGCACCTCCCCATCCAATGATTCCGTTTTGTAATAATGACTTATTTACAAAAAACCTTTTTTAGATTCGATTTACGTTTATTATATACTGGTCAGGCCGTTTTGATAATATGTCAAAGCATAAATAAATTCCTATATACCTGTCTCCTCTCTCGCCAAATTCAATCTTGTCTCTTTCACACCCATATGAGGTTTCGAAAAACGATGTAATAATTATTATTTGTCACCTGTAGCTCAATCACAAATAACCATCGACGTGCTCAAAAGCATGCTAAACATTTGAGCGATCACAATGAACAATAATGAACACGCGTAAGTTATCGCAGTCGTATCATTATCGTTCCCTTTCCGCACCTAATGGTGCATAGGGCACTGCATTGGTACTCCAATCGCAACGTATCTTGATCATTTTTCTTACATGAAGATAAGATGATCAGTCTTACGCTCAGGCACCAGTTCAGGGACTATGAAGTATTCTAGTGTAAAAACACACATTTGTATTAATATTTCACATCAACCATGTCGGGAATCGAACCCGACACCTCTTGCATGGCAGGCTAACGCGCTGACCATTACACCACGAGGCCGACTTTGATTACTTTAAAAAAATACCGTTACAGATTTTTTTTTTCTCTTTCTCATATTACACAAAAATATTATTTCTGTCTATTTGTTATGGGAGTCATTAAACATTTCTTGTGATTTTTGTTTACTATTTTTACTGTTAATATATATTTTATTGCTATGTAATTATCCTTTATTTTTTTCATACTCTGTTTTACCTCTTAAAAGCATTGTAAAAAACACAAAAAAAAAAAAACATTATAAGCTTTTTTTTATTTATCGTTTTCGTCTTAAAGGTGCGACATTGTGAATAAAATAATTTAAAAAAACAAATTGATGTTTAAAATATAAGCTTTAAAATTTCTGTAACAAACGAATTATTTTAATAATGTTTTGTCCTCGTGAACCCTAACTTAACAAGGTACACGGTAGGAGATTAGTCGGGAAATTTACGTCGTTTAGAATTCTCGTTAATTCGGCCCGATCCCCACTAACATTTACATTATGTACGTATTATAACAGATATATAATTGTGTAATCTTTATCTATTTTCCGCTCAGAGCTGAAATCCTAAACCCATGTATTTTGTACTTGCAAAATGCATTTGAATTTAATTCAATAATATAAATAAATGATATTACGAACTTACAAGGAGCGAACTGGCGATGAACGAAAGGAATTTTAAAAAAATTCAGGGGAAGTGAGGTTACTGACTGCATAATAAATGTAAACAACGAATGTCTCGAACAAGTGGAAGAATTTGTGTATCTGATAAGCATGTTTTCAAGAGATGGAAGAGTAGAAAAAGATGTTGAAAGAAGAGTGAATGTGGGCAACAAAATGAGCGGAGCTCTAAGCATAGTGATTTCTAATAAAAGTATATCAATCGAAGCTAAACTGGCAGTGCACAACGGAGTTTTAGTCCCAACACTTATGTATGGAAGTGAAACATGGAACTGGCAGAGGAAGGATGAAAGCCGAGTGAACGCAGTTGAAATGCGATCTCTTAGACGAATTTGTGGGAAATCAATGTATGACAGAGTTACGAATGATGAAATCAGGCGAGAGTTTAAACCTGAGTCAAGAATAATAATTTTAATTTATTTCAACAGAGAGGGAAAACATTTTTCAGAGGGGAATATGGAAGTCTAGTCATTCACAGGGCTTACGACCTGTCATTGGCTGGTTTAAGTGGCCACTTTACACACTGTGTAACATTCATCATTCTGCCTATCTTTGAACATCCACATTTTCTTAACTCTTCTATCTGTTGAATTTTGTGAAGTAAAAGAGCTGAAACCTTTATCACGTGGGTGAGATTCATTCATAAAAGTCAACAGATGGAAGGGTTGAGGGAATGTGGATGTTCAAACATAGGCAGATTGGTGAATGTTACACAGTGTGTAAAGTGGCCACTTAAATGGTTATAACAAACATTTTTTTGAAATTGGTATATATTTTCTAACTTTAATTAACTATAAGAAAAATGCCAAGGCTATAATTGCAGATAATAATCATTTAACTTAATCAGTACTATCTATTTAACATTTGTAATTTGTTATATACTTGTACATTTGTATTTATGTCTAAGAGGAAAAGCTGATCTGAAGCTACTCCGTGGGGATCCGTAAAATGTTTTTTTTTTTAATTATTTAAAAATTATAATAACAAATTAAATTTTGTACTTTTAGTTATTATTAATTTTTTTATTTTTTGCAAGTGATATGATACGGAGTGGCTTAATACAGGTACGCTTTTTTTAAAAATTTTTACATTCTATTTAGTTTTTATATAGAAAACTATAATTGGCCTAAAATTTTGGTTTATTTGTATATACTGTATTTTTTGTTGTAATGGCTGTTGTTTTCTTTAAATAAATAAATAAATAAAAAATAAAAAAACCAGCCAATGACAGGTCATAAGCCCTGTAAATGCCTAGACTTCCATATTCCCTTCTCAAAAATGTTTTCCCTCTCTGTTGAAATAAATTTTAAGTTAGGGGTCATTTAATATGAGTAAATATTTAATAATCTTTGAACTTAAAAATAAAACAAATTTTATTTGACAGAAAACGGATACTTTTGTGTGGTGGATGGTGGATGTTACACATGGATGTTACACAATGGTGGATGTTACACAGTGTGTAAAGTGGCCACTTAAATCAGCTAATGACAGGTCATAAGCCCTGTAAATGCCTAGACTTCCATATTCCCTTCTCAAAAATGTTTTCCCTCTCTGTTGAAATAAATTTAAATATAAACAACTCCCTAGGGAGGTAATCCAGTCAGTCCGCAAGCATTTGGACATAATCAAACTTTGTTGGACCTTTAACTTATCTACTCTGTTGTGTCAATCAATGTTGTACATTATAGTTTAAGGGAAATTTACAAATGACTTTTTTTTTAAATATAATTATCTTTCATTGGTGTTATGATTATATTTTTCGCGATCTGATAAAATTGCGCGGCGACTTCTCGTATGTGCGCGGTGAATGCGGGGTGAATTGAGGCAAAGTGGGGGTATTTTCGGACATGATTCTGAGCATGATTCTGGACATGATTCTAGGACATGATTCTTGGGATTTTGGTATATGATTCTACGCATCTTCTGGACTATTCTTAATTCGATGGACGTGTATGATTTCAGTGCCCATTTTTAAATGTGAAAAAAACAGATACAGTTTATGTTAACACACCAACGAATATGTCTATTCTGTATTTTTCCTCACTATTTTACACCAATTTTGTTAAAATCTTTCTCGTTTTAGATCGCTTTGTTATTGGGTACTTTAACGAGTATCTGCTTTGTTTGAGTCTATACTCGAGTCGACCGGTCTAAGAAGCCATTAGTTGGTTATTCCGAGTCCCAGAAATGGACTTATATTTCCTCGTAGAAGACAGTTTTGTGACAATGGACAAGGAAATTGCACCCTTTCGGCTTCCATACCAGCTTCGGCTACATGCAAATTCAGCCATACGGACAACTTGGCAAAATATATCTCACTTTGCTGTTGACAACCCTATTGAGGCAAAAATCAGGGTTGACACGGTTTTTTTTTTTTACAATATGCATAAAAGGTAAAACAGATTATTCAAATAATAAAGGATAACAACATAGCAATGAAATACATATTAACAGTAAAAATAGTAAACAAAAAATCCCACAAAGGCATGGCAATGTTTTTTTATTTTATTTATTTACCTAGTACATATTAGTCCGACGCCGACGCCGACGCCGACGCCGACGCCTACACGCTTGTCGATCGGTCATATTTCAATCTCCTCCCATAACTACATATATCATTTAATTTTTACTCCGAATTGGCCGGTCTGAAATTCGAACATTGTTGGTCCAGGATACTTCGTCCTTACCCGAGAACAAAGTTGGAAACGATGTATGAGATTTCATCTTATCTGAGCAGGGGTCTTCAGCCTTCACGCAATGGCCCGCGGGCCAAATCGGGCAACCAAACATATCAAAAAATAAGTCCAGTCAAATTGTCAAGTATTTAAAAAAAATATTTTTTACAATTTAAAAAAACCCGTTAGGGTTACATTAGAAATTTAATATTGTCTAGTCATTTTATGTCTCGTCTAGTCTAGTTAGTTCAGTCATCATGTGCTTTTTCAGATTGATTTTAAATTTGTCTCCATTAAAAGTTTTCAAGTAGTAAGGTAGGTCGTTTTAGTGTTTAAGTCCATTATGTAGTATTTTTGACTGTCCTGTTTGTCTTTGCTTTTTCAATATGATAGTGTTGTTGTTGTCTGGTGTTATATTTGTGTATGTCAGCATTTTTGACTAATATTATGTCGTCGTCTTGTATGTTTCCCAGTGTTATTTTGTGCACAATTTTTAAGGTCTTAATTTTAGTCAAGTAGTTTATGTCAAACTGGTGTGTTTTTTTGTACAGTTCAGTCGTAGAGGTCAGGTAGGGTAGGTTGTATGTTAGTTTCCCTCTATGTTGAAATAAATTTAAATTTGAATAACTCCCTAGGGAGGAAATCCAGCCAGTCTGCAAGCATTTGGACATACTCAAACATTGTTGAAGGCATGGTCTGTTCGTGGGTATACAAGAAATGTTTATGTATTTTTGCTCCTATAATGCGATTGCAACAATTCACGTACCGTTTACTCGTATAATGCTATTCTGAATCGACTCCATGTTCTCGGCAATAACTATTCTAACATTGCTGATATTTTTCATTTAAAGTATAGATTATGATATAAATTAACACTTTCTATGTTTACTTTTGTATGGGTACTATTGTGTACCATATTTACGTGTTTACTTATTTTTTAAATTACTTTAATTGTCATAATTATATATTTTTTTATTTTTTTTTAATAATTTTTTTTTTGATCCAAAATTATTTTACTGTATTTGATATACTTATATTTTGTACCGTTTAAGAAAAATATACATGAATTATTTTCCTTTTAAAATTTTATTTGCACACATTGTTAATTATTTTCATATCTAAATATGTTTTTTTTATACAAAACTGCTATGTTATATATTTAGTATTTATGTATAATAATACTTTTATTTTTAATTTTTAAGTTTTTCACATTATATTGAAATGTTTATATTATTATTTTTTTATATTATTTTAAGGTAAAAGGCACTGCGTGCCGTGTATGTTAATAAATAAATTAATAAATAATAAATATACAGTTATAATATTTTTGTATAACATAAGAAAGAGAAAATAAAATATCCTGTAAAAGATTATCTTTTTCATAGTAATTGAAAAAGGAAATAAAAAATATTTAAAAAACATAAAAATATTCATTTATTATATAAATAAAACACGAATGATACTTTAATCCACAAATTTGGAATATCCAGTGACCGGTTTCATCGCTTTCGCGACAGCTTCGAGACTGGTATCTTTATTAAAGAGTTAAATGTATTTATACAAAACAGAGGTAAGGATAGATAATTCAAAGTTATATGTAAGTAAATTAAATAAAGTTATTTTTATCTTAAGGATCATAATCAATAAATTTTCTTTGGGTTAGCTAATGAATTGATATAATGCTATTTTAATGAGTTTAAGTATTTTATTTTATTGAGTTTAAGTATTTTATTTTATTATAATTTTTTTTTTAGTTAATCTTTGTTTTTAATTTTGTATAAAATCGTAAGAATCAATATGTCCATGTACTTGTAATTTTCTCAAACTGAACGGTTTGGGTAGGTAGGACGAAATTGCTTTAAGGCAATATGCCCGCCCTTATAGGTATATATATTATATATGCATATTAAGTGTTAAAATAAATAAATAAATAAGATGTATGAATGTAGAAGAAGCTGGGAATATATGCCAGGATAGACGCGTGAGGCGGTCCATCCTCTCATAATATGTCCATGTACTTGTAATTTTCTCAAACAGAACGGTTTGGTTAGGTAGGAATAAATTGCCTTAAGGCAATATGCCCGCCCTTATACGTACTTGTATGTAAATTTTATATGTATATAAAGAGTTAAATAAATAAATTGATCTACCAACGCAGTGCCCTATGCACCATTAGGTGTGAAAAGGGAATGACGATGAGCTTAATATAATAATTAATGGTAGATTTGTTAATATAAAATAGGAGTCCCTGTGTTTGTCATGTACTAGTTTAATTCCGAAACTTTTCTTAAAATATCGTTATCTAATCGACAGAAGCGCGTATCCTCGCAACCGTAGATAAAATCATCTTCTTAACTCGTGTATCGCCAACCCTAGCGTATGACCTACATTCCCAGTGTACTTGTGTCCCCTGCACTGGGATAAATCCAGCCAGAAAAGACCATTGCATTACATACCACATACTTTACCTATTTTACTGCCAGAATATAAGAGAGCTGCGGACTATAATGTAAGGTAATTTACTTTATCTAACTGTTTCTTACATCTTTCAAGAAAAACTTATAGCAATTGTCCAATTTTACACCAAACAAACTATCAGGCTGTTTCCCCGTGGAATGGAATGAGTGATTTCGGTACGATTGCTGTTCTTGCTTAAAAGTCCTGAATAAGGAAATTGAGTGAAGAATCTTAAGCCTAGGTGTTCTGTGCAGTAATTCAACATTGTGATTGGGCCTTCTTGACTGTTTTATTTATTTATATATTTTTTGCTTACAAACAATAATTAATAATAAAAATAATGTGACCTCACTGGGGTTTCCCGTGCCGAGGACACTTAACAATATATTTTTTTAAGATTACATTTGAGAACAAACAAAGAAGACTAACTTAAAAAAACGAAAATAATTAAAAAATATTTAGACAGTTTTAAAAACAAGGTATTTATGTACATCTATATTATATATATTACAAAACACACAATGAAAATAACAAAAACCTAACATAAGCTATACACTTGTGTAGCAGTTGATTCAATATTGGTTTGGGCGAATGAGACAATCCATTTTACTTCTACCTAGCTCCACTATCCATTTTTTTACAGCCTTTTTAAACATTTTCTCGTTACATATTGTTTTAATAGATAGTGGAAGTAGGTTATAGATTTTAATTTACTTGTACTAATAAATACATCAAAAATGTTTTGAGTATGTCTAAATGTTTGTAGACATACTGGATTTTCTCTCTAGGGAGTTATTTTGATCTAAATTTGTTGCAAAAGATACAGAAAATATTTTTAATATTTTAAATATCGCAACAGAGAGGAATGGAATATATAAGGATGGAATGATAATTGAGAAAGAAATATATAATTCTAGGCATTTTCAGGGCAAATAACCCGTCATCTGCTGGTTTAAGTGGCCACTTTACACACTGTGTAACATTCACCAATATTTCCATATTTATTTATTTAACACTTTATACACATATACAATATATATATATATATATACGTATAAGGGCGGGCATATTGCCTTAAGGCAATTTCTTCCTACCTACCCAAACCGTTCAGTTTGAAAAAATTACAAGTACATGGAGATATTCTCGGTTATTATGCAGAATCTTATAATTTTATACAAAAATTTACACTATGCTATAAAAAGGGGAGAGGAGGGGTGATGGGAAGGAAAGAAGAAGGACAAAGAAACAACTCAAACATTTAGATAGTGACATTTCAATCTTGATTTAAATGTAATCAAAGAAGGAGCGTCTCTAACATTAAAAGGTAAATTATTCCACAACTGAGCAGCTACTACTGTGAGTGAGGAGGCGAGAGAATTGGAGCGGTGAAGGGGTATTAAAAGGGTTCTCTCGTCACTAGAGCAAAGGGATAGACTATGTTGTGATAGAGGTTGAAAGAACTCTCTCAGATAAACAGGCGATATTGTTTAGACGTCCACATTTCCTCAACTCTGCTATCTGCTGAAATCTTTGTCACGTGTTGGAGTTTCGTGCAACTGAACCATTTCCAATTCAACCAATTGAAGGTAAGATGATCAGTCTTATGCTACAGGTACCAGTACAGGGAACTAAAAAAATATTCAAGTGTAAAAACTTATTTTTTAACATATTACAACAGAGATGAAGAATATTTTGGAGAAGGTAATATAGAAGTCTAGGCATCTACAGGGCTTACGACCTGTCGTTGACTGGTTTAAGTGGTCACTTTACACACTGTGTAACATTCACCATTCTGACCATATTTGAACATCTATATTCCTTCAATTCTTTCACCTGTTGATGTTTGTGAAGTTAATGAGCTGAAACCTTTATTATGTGGGTGAGATTCATCCGGCTGAACCAAATCACCTTCTAGGCAACGCCTGAAAACAATTTTCCAATTTTCATACTTCTTCTTTTACCGGGTAGCTAATTCAACAATGTTTAAGTATGTTACACTACCACTTTACACACTGTGTAACATTCACCATTCTGCCCATATTCGAACATCTGTATTCCTTCAATTCTTTCACCGTGTTCTTCATCTCTGTTGTAATGTGATAATATAAAAAGCTCCCCAGGGAGTTGAATCCAGTCCTTGTCTACAGAAAATTTGGACAAACTCAAAATATTGTTAGTACAAATAGACGAGTTCCCTATATTACAACCTCTTATACCAAGGACTTGGTCATTTTGAAGTAACGAGTATATTTGGTTGAACCATATTAATCTATGTTTACAATATTTACTGCCTTCTCTTGCAGGGGATTGCATCGCACGTTAAACCTGAAGAGTCTCAAATCTCAAGTGTAAAATGCATTTACACTTTTGCACCATAAACAGTTCTGGAGACCCGCTTCTAGGGCATAGAGCTTCCATTAAAAAATATGTGTATTTTTATTAATCATATTTTTTCATGTCCGGGCGGATGAGAACTACGTATCTAAGTTTTTTCCATGCGATAGCTACCGAAAAATAAATTTTCCGTTTTCCGTTTCGGAATATTTACCACCGTGGAGAAGCGTATTTTTAGATTTTAAAAATATATATTCAGATCTATTTTTTTTGCATCAGAAGGGAAAAATATTTTAAAAAGGGAAAATGGAAGTCTAGGTATTTACAGGTGATGGAAAAAAAATCTTGCGTAGATGCGGGGTGATAAACAGGTCATAAGCCCTGTAAATGCCTTGAATTCCATATTCCCTCTTTTAAGGTATTCTCCATCCCTGTTGTAATTTGTTACTCTTAAAAGAGTAGTTTTACGTTTCGTCTCATTAGTTTCTTTGTAGACGTCGCTCAGTACGCAACTCCCGATTTTGATTCAACCGTGCCGTGTTCTGTCGTTTTGAAGTGTACAAATACTGCTGGGATCTTAAATAAACAGAATGGGATCACACTTTATGTGTAACTAGCAAATGTATGTGTAAGTAGAAAATGCATTACTTAAAAATTGAATTATTTTTACATCAGTCATATTGTCGAAGAAAGCAAAATGGACATTTCGTTAGTGTTGCCAAGGTAGTAACATTTTTTTAACCCTATTTTTTTTTATTTAAATCTTAAAGTAGGGCACACATATCATACATATTGTTATGTGTGTTCTAATAATAACATTGCAAATATATTTAATTTATAAATTGTTTATCACATACTTATGTCTTGACCATTATTTTAAATTTTGATATGTATTTTTCTTCATAAATATTTTTTTCCATTTCGTAATACTTTTTAATTGCTTTAAATAAAATTGAATTTTGTGACTTTGCCTTTTTCCTAAATGGAAGTCTAATTTTGTTCTTTTCTCTAGTATTGTGATCGTGTTCATGTTGGTTCCGATCAATTTTTTTCCAAAATTCTGTTTTTTTATTAGAGTTTATAATTTTATGAACAAATATCATTGTATTGTAAAATATTCTTTGTTTTTATGTTAATAATTTCATTTCATTTACCATCGACTTTACCCTCGTATATCTGTTTTTTTTCAAAATGATTCTAAAGGCTTTATTTTGTAATACAGTTAGTTTATCTATGTTTTCTTTGTTTGATAAAAATAAAATGCTACTACAGTAGTTAACGTGTGGTTCAATAATTGCTTTGTAAATAGTTTTGCAGGAATCCTTATCAATAAATTTTTCTCATCTAATGAGAGAACTAATGGAAAATATACCTTGGATTAAACAACTCTGTG
This sequence comes from Micrasema longulum, assembly GCF_059751315.1. Lineage (NCBI taxonomy): Eukaryota > Metazoa > Arthropoda > Insecta > Trichoptera > Brachycentridae > Micrasema > Micrasema longulum. The sequence continues at coordinate 61,438 of NW_028279443.1, read as the reverse complement.
GTGGCATTTGACCGACATTATCTTTAAGACATCAAATATTTTTTAACATGATATAAAAATAACAGTTTTATATAATATATATATTTTTTTTATATTTCAAGCTCAAAGTTCATAAATTCAATTACTCTTATTTAATAAATGACCCTGTACTTATTAACTTTGTTGTGTCAATTAATATTACCGCATGCACAATGAAATTTTAGAGAAATTAACAGATTGCTTTTTTTCTAGTATTATCTCTTGTGTGGCTGTGATGTCACACTAGTCTACATAGGACTTAATATATTTTTCTTATTTTTTAAGTGATAAACTCGTATTTTTTGTAATCTTCAAAAGAATATTTTCACACCGGATTTGGAAAGAAAAATTTATATAAAAGTATACTGGATGTTAATACAAAAAATATTCATCCTTGCCACGCGAAGAATATATGTCCGCTAATTCAGCAACACATCTGTATAAGAGAGAGCACGAAGATATAACTCATAACAAGGAAGACAGAGACGCTGTTTTGTAGCAGGTGTTGTGTAAAACAGATTCAGTCTTCAGTCAGTTGATGACAGTGATGGAGGACGCACGCGCGTAATATAAGCGGCGCATTTCTGATTTTTTATTTATTTTCCGCAAACACGGCTAAATTATATGTTCTACTACTACCATCACGCCATTTCTCCGTAGGGGTAAACAGAGAGAATGGGCCGCCACACACGTACATCCTGACACACATTCCTAGCTTCTTCCACATTCATACATCTTTTCATACATGCCCTTCGGTTCTGTCTGCTTTTGACATGACCAGACTTAAGATTTTGGTTTATCTGATCTTGCCACGTCTTTCTTGGTCGTCCTCGTCTCACGGGACCGTTCGTTTTCGCCATATATACTTGTTTTACCATTCTTTCGTCGTCCATTCGTTCTACGTGACCAAACTATTTCAGAGACCCTTTCTCAATCTTATCAAATATACTTGACTCAGATTTACACTCTTGCCTGATTTCATCATTCGCAACCCTGTCATCCATTGATTTCCCACACATTCGTCTAAGAGATCGCATTTCAACCGCGTTTACTCGGCTTTCATCCTTTCTCTGCCAGTTCCATGTTTCAACACAATGACAACTTAAACAAATACAAACTAATCATCTCCTTATCATCATTTATTTATTCATATATATGTACGTTACAAAATAAAATATCTTAATTCATACATACAGAAATAATTAGGTAAAATTGGGTATAAATAAAAAAAACACATTAGTTTACATAATATCCAAAGAAAAATATGTTAAAAAAGTAAGAGAATCTTGTAACGAAAAACTCCCTCAGAGACGTGAAAAATGTCAATGTCCAAAGTGATATTGTTCAACATAGAGATAGCCCTTCCAACAGGCATAACCATTGGCAGGTTGGTCCTGTATATTGGAATGTGAAACAGTCTATGTTGACGCTGTCTAAGGTAATTATCAGGAACATAAAAGCTAATGCTCCGCATAATTTCAGGGTTGTCAAATACTACTTTCTGACAAAGGAATTTTGAGTATTATTCAATTAAAATCTATAACCTACTTCCACTATCTTTTAAAACCATTAGTTACGAGAAAATGTTCAAAAAGACTATAAAGAAATGGTTAGTGGAGCTAGGTCGAAGTAAAATGATAAACCAAATTGAATCAACTGCTCCACAAGTGTATAGCTTATGTTAGGTTTTGGTTCTTTCATTGTGCGTTTTGTAATATAAATAATATAGATGTACATAAATTAATTATAACATAAATACGTAGTGTTTAAAACTGTCTGGATATTTTGTTAATTATATCTGTTTGTTAAGTTAGTCTTCTTTGTTTATTCCTAAATGTAAAAATATTTTTAAAAAAAAAGTATATTGATAAGTGTCCTCGGCACGGGTAACCCCAGTGAGGTCACATCATTTTTATTACTCTTCTAGAGTATGCCTCCGTGGTCTGGTCTCCATTCTATGTCAATCGCATAAATCACATTGAATCAGTCCAACATCGCATGCTTCGTAAAGTAGCGTGGATGCTTGGACTCGAGAGAGGTAATTATTCTTATGCTGATATAGAGTCAGTGCTTAATATTTCTAGTCTACAAAAATGTAGAACTAATATTGACTCCATATATACAACAACAACAACAAACCATCACGCCGTTTCCCCGTAGGGGTAGGCAGAGAGGATAGAACGCCATAACACTCTATCTTGGCATACAGACCTCGCTTCCTCTACATTCATACATCTTCTTATGCACGCACGCCGATTATTCCTACTTTTGACATGTCCATCTTCAAGTATTTGATGGACTTGATCGTGCCATGTCTTTCTCGGTCTTCCTCGTTTTCTGCATCCATCAACATTTGCATCGTAGATCCTTTAAGTCGTTCTTTCGCTGTCCATTCGCTCTACATGTCCAAACCAACGCAGCACCCCTTTCTTAATTCTGTCAATAATGCATGTCTCAGCCTTACACACTTCACGGATCTCGAAATTTGTGTACCTATCATACATCGTTTTACCACACATTCGCCTGAGGGATCGTATTTCGACAGCATTCAACCTACTGTCATCATTATTTTTCCAATTCCATACTTCGCTCCCATACATTAGAGTTGGAACTAGAACTCCGTTGTGAACTGCTAGTTTAGCCTCCTGCGATAAACATTTGTTTGCCAAAGTTGATTTTAGTGCACCGTTCACCCTGTTCCCGGCACTCACCCTCCTTTCAATATCTTTATCGGCCTTTCCGTCCCTAGTAAACATACTTCCCAGGTACACAAATTCTTCTACTGTTAGGCATTTTAAATGGTATAATCGATGTTCCATCATTACTGGGACAAGTAAAATTCAATATTCCGACTCGTAGGTTGAGAAACAATGAAGTACTGTTCATCGATCAGCATAGAAGAAACTATGGCCTTAATTCTCCAATGACCCGACCCGTCTTTGTCGTATTGTTAACTCAAGACAAGATCTGGACTTTTTGGTTGAAGTTTACAAGGATTTAAACGAGCACTATATAAATAGTCCAGATCTTGTCTCGATGTCCCTTATGTTTGTCAATGCTTCTTTCCTTTTTTTGAATGTTTTAAACTGTTCTTTTATTGTAATATTTAAACCCTATAAATTGTATACATGGACAGCAACTCCTGCAATATGATGTAGAAAAGTAATTATGGTCCTATGTCACAACTTATGACACCACAACTTATGACACCAAAACAATTATACGCTAAAACAATACTCACTTATAGATTCAAACACTACTCTTACTCAAATGAAAGACATAACCCCCACAATACATCACATTCAAATAATATAATCACTAGATCCTCAACACATAAACAACTTAAACAAATACAAACTAATACCACTTTCAGACAAAGGGATTTTGAGTATTACTCAATTAAAATCTATAACCTACTTCCACTATCTATTAAAGCAATTAGTAATGAGAAAATGTTTAAAAAGGCTATAAAAAAATGGATAGTGGAGCTAGGTAGAAGTAAAATGGATTGTCTCATTTGCCCATACCAATGCTGAATCAACTGCTCCACAACTGTATGGCTTATGTTAGGTTTTTGTTGTTTTCATTGTGTGTTTTGTAATATAAATAATATAAATGTATATAAATACCTTGTTTTTAAAACTGTCTGAATATTTGTTAATTATGTTTGTTTTTTAAGTGAGTCTTCTTTGTTTATTCTCAAATGTAATAAAAAAAAACTAAATTGTTAAGTGTCCTCGGCACGGGAAACCCCAGTGAGGTCACATTATTTTTATTATTAATTTATAGTTTGTAAGCGAAAAATATGAATAAATAAATAAAATTAAAATTAAAAAAAGTACCATCTCAAAGAAAAATAGCCCTTAAGAAATATTTGAAATACTGTTTTCCAAATCAAGAATCTTAAAATAATTTGTGTAATCTGCAAGTTTAATCTAGAAGAAAAAACCCGCACTGAGGTTAAGACATTCAAAATATAGTGTACTTATTTGTATGAAAAAATAAGATAGAATGATCGGCTAGTTTCTTGGCTCACCGCAGGCGCTGGGTGCGCTTTGTTAATATAAATATTTATATTACGATAAAAATACAAACGGTGGAAATGATTTAAAATAAATAGTAATTATTTAGTTGTTTTTCTATGAATAAAGTTACAGTGAAACATTATTATGGTCAGACAAATATAATGGTAGGCTGCGCTTAATCGCTTCTATACACGCTTCGCCCCTGCTGTCTCGATATAATATACAGATGAAGATAGGGTTAATAATTGCGGCCCTGGTTTGGTGTTATATCTTTCCTGCCTACCCAAGCGTGGAATTGGCGAGACGGTATTCGTCGTGCTTGTCACAATTATTTTAAAAACATTGTTTTTCAAACACGTTTATGAGATTTTATAAAAAATACACCTGTAGTCTTCTGTATGTGAGAAGTTCATAAAATAGGTTGCATTCCTAGAGCACTGTCTGAAGATCTATAGGACATAGGACAGTGTTAAAAAAAAGCTCCGAATCTTGCGTCAAACGAAAACCGCCCTTGAACCTGTAGCAATTGCACAGAAATCTTTAATCCGAGTAATTAAAAATATAAAATTTCGTTATCCAAGTGACTTGCTCTTCAAAGAATTCAGAGAACTGAATATTATTCAACAGTATATATTGAGAACGGTAGTGGTTACACACATAAATAGAGACAAATACCCAAGCGTCAACCACAACCATAATACAAAATACTCTATAAGGATCTGATACTAAGTGAAGGGGTCAACACTGTTCTGGCATCGAGACAACACTATTACGTAGGCAAAAAGGTCCATAACCTTTTGCCAGAATCGTGGAAAGACGGGAGTGTTGTCAAGTTGCGGAAGGTGTTGACCTCGCTCTTTCATAACATTGGTTGTAGGGAGTCAGAAAAGTTGATGCATGCTACGGATTGGAGATTCTTACTGGATGTCGAAAATAAAATATGAAAATGAAGAATAATTTAATATGAAGGCAATCATGACGTTTCGCATTATAAATAAATTGTCTATGTTTTATGAATGTATGTATGTGTATGCACATGGGTGTATGTACGTGTGTGTGTATGTACATGTGTATATATGTGTGTATATGTGTATGTTTGTATGTATATGTGTGTATGTATGTGTAAAGTGGCCACTTAAGCCAGCCAATGACAGGTCATAAGCCCTGTAGATGCCTAGACTTCTATATTATCTTCTCTTAAAAGTTCTTCATGTCTGTTGTAATATGTTAATATCAACATCACTCCAGGGAGTTGAATCCAGTATTTGTCTACGAAAATTTGGACAAACTTGAAAAAAGATGTTCAAATTTGGGCAGAATGGTGAATGGCCACTTAAACCAGCCAATGACAGGTTGTAAGCCCTGTTAATGCCTAGATCTCGATATTTCCTTTTTAAAAAACGTTTTCTCTCTCTGTTGTAACTAATTTAAAAAAATATCACTTCCTACAGAGACATCCCAGCCAGTCTGTTAGTATTTGGATATACTCAAAATATTGTTGAATTACTAACGTTATTAGAATTGGAGTCGATAGATTATAATTTTGGTTGAAAATTTTGAAAAATAAATTTTCAATTTAGATGCCACCCTAATTCAACTTATCAATTATGTAACGTATTTGTGTATGTCAATATTTTAAATAATCCCACTTTGCCTGTTTATCTAAGAGAGCTCATCCAACCTCTATCACAACACAGACCATCTCTTCGTTCTAGTAACGAGAGAACCCTTTTAATACCCTGTCAAAGCTCTAATTTTGTGCCTCCTCTTTTACAATAGTAGCCGCTCGATTGTGGAATAATCTACCCACAAATGTTAGAGACGCCCCTTCTTAATTTACATTTAATTCAAGATTGAAATGTCACTATCTAAATATTTAAATTGTTCCTTTACCTTTTTTTTTCCTTCCCATCCCCTCTTCTCTCTTCATAGGATAGTGTTAATTTTTATATATTTTTATTTTGTTAATTATACATTTATAAATGTCTGTTGGCATTCCAATGAAATAAAATAAAATAAATTAAAAATATAAAGTGTAAAATAAAATAAAATAACTATATTAATAAAAATTAATAAAAAACTATTTTTTACTTTGATTTTTCATGATTGATCAAGTCCTCTGATTGAATGTTAGCGTGTTTCTCTTGTCGAAGCATGAGAATCGGTTTTGTACCGATTTGAATAACATATTACAGTTAGCTTAAGAGTTAATCGCTCAAGTCACAATTCACTCCAGTACAGCAGCACATCACTAAAATAAGTACACGGTTGCTGGAACAATGGGCCGATAACTGTCTAACTCCAACCTAACCTACTAAACTACAGATCAAGTATCTGACAAGGATGTTTGACTAAAGCTAGGGTTTCCTAGGACAGCGGTGTCCGTAGTTTAACGGCCGTAGTGAACGGTGATGCAGTGGACAGCCGTCGTAACGGTGACTAGAGTGTGGTTTCCTAGGAAAACGGTATTATCAACACCATTTAACACCGTTTACCTCGGAAACCACTCTCTAGTCGACGTTACGACGGCTGTCCACTGCATCACCGTTCACTACGGCCGTTAAAATACGGGCACCGCTGTCCTAGGAAACCCTAGCTTAAGGAATAACATGATATTTTAACTTGTAATTACCGGAGATGGGTCCGACTAGACCCGTTTTTCATAATAATCGATTATGTGAAATGTATTTTTCATTCATCATTTTCCTTAACTAAATCATGCAAAATTGTACACACTACACATTTTCCATGATTCAAAGCGTATTGTGATGAAAGGATATTATTATAAATATTTTATTCTTTAAAAATTTATTTTAATAGTATATACATTTTTACAATAAAAAAAAATCTCTTGTTATATTTTCACTAAAACTAAAATCCCTCAAGTCAATTTCTGTAGCTTGCTTGTGAAGATTATAGTTATACTAACTTAATATTATATATATTACAAAACACACAATGAAAATAACAAAAACCTAACATAAGCTATACACTTGTGGAGCAGTTGATTCAGCATTGGTATGGGCGAATGAGACAATCCATTTTACTTCTACCTAGCTCCACTATCCATTTTTTTATAGCCTTTTTAAACATTTTCTCATTACTAATTGCTTTAATAGTATCAATTTTGTATCAATTTTGTATCAATTTTGTGTAGACTTAATGACATTCTAAAAGAGGTTCTTCTTTATAACATTTAGATTGCTCCGAACATTAAAAAATATATTATAACTTAAAGATCCCAATCAACTGAGGCCCGAAAGGCCGATCTACTGAGACCCGCAGGGCCGACTTTACTAGCATGTTGCCTTCTAGAACATATAAATAAATCTAAGCAATGCCTTGCAGTCTCTTGCAATGGTCTCTTACTTTAGACGAAATCTTAACCTGTACACTGCCCTTTAAAATGGCTTTCATTTTAGAGAACTTAATATGTTCATCCATTTTTTTACAATATACATAAGAGGTAAGATATGTCTTACCTCTTAAGATAGTCTGAGAACTATGGTTCTCAAAAAATAAAGGATAATAACATAACAATGAAATTCATATCAACAGTAAAAATAGTAAACGATAAAATCTCACAAAGGCATGTCCTGTTCGTGGGTACACAAGAAATGTTTATGAATTTTTGATCCTATAATAAAAAGACAGGTATAATATATTTGTGTAATATAAGAAAGAGAAAAAAACACTACGTAAAAGAGAAAAGAACAAAATTAGACTTCCATTTAGGAAAAAGGCAAAGTCACAAAATTCAATTTTATTTAAAGCAATTAAAAAGTATTACGAAATGGAAAAAAATATTGATGAAGAAAAAAACATATCAAAATTTAAAATAATGGTCAAGACATATGTGATAAACAATTTATAAATTAAATATATTTGTAATGTTATTATTAGAACACACATATATGTATGATATGTGTGCCCTACTTTAAGATTTAAATAAAAAAAAAAAAAAAAAAAAGAAAATAAGGTAGATACTTTTTCATTTGATAATAATTAAAAAAGAAAATGTAAAAAACATGAAAATATTCCTTATATATATAATCGGAGGGTAACAAAATATATCATAGAAAAAAAGAGTTAATATCTTTAGTTTGAATCCAGGATAGTGCATGTTTTTTAAAAGAAGGAAAATTTTGAAAGTTTGGGATCAATGAAATATCATCAGAAAAAAAAGAATTAAAATTTTTAGGGCCTATAAAATATGCATGTCTCTGTGCTAGCCTCGTTTCACAATGTGGTATTTCTAGCACACGATTCCTTCTTTGACTAGATCTATTTGAATTACTTTGAAATACATTTTCGTATTTGTATTGAATCATTATTTGTTACTCCCTTAAAGTAATTTAAAGTATAAAAATCTTCTTGATATTGCATAGTAAAAAGAAATTCTTTAATTAAATAAACGGGGGTGGAAGAAAATTAATAAGGCCGGGGATTACGATTCTAGTATAAACCTCATTTTAACAACATTATTAGAATTTTAAGTCTCGGGGTCGTGAATCATAATACTGAATGGTATCTGGCGAGTGCAGCGGTAGCGAGAACTCGCTACGTGGGTGGCCCACTTTCGGAGATACGGCGAGATGAATATTTACTGCTTGGCAACATTTTGAATTCCGCAAATTTAAAAATGTTTTCCGTGTTCTTAATAATGGCGGGAATACATTTGCGCGTTTTTCACGGCGAGTCGGTTCGCGGCGCCAACTAGTTAAGCGAGCGAATTGGATTTTAAATTGTGAAGATGAAATCAGCAAATTCAAAATGGGCAAATATTAGAATCGCAACTCTGTATCATTCCAACATGAGCAATATTACTGTCTCAGTTCAGACAATATAAGAAGATACTTCGGACAGATTACAATTTATAGTGTTGTGACAATTGAAAATGTTTTGTGTCTATTTAATTTTATTTCATTGAAAAGCCAACAGACATTTACAAATTAATAAGATACCATTGCATTATAAATACATATCACAAAGCCAGCTAGCCTATTATTTCAGCTTGTTTCTTTATCCAAATAAGTATACATTTTGAACATCTTAAGCCCAGTAGCGAGTTTTTTCGCCTAAAGTAAGCTTGCAGATTATATGAGGACTCTTGATTTAGAAAACAGTATTTCGAACATTACGTGTTAAAGACTATTTTTCTTTGAAATGACACAATTGACATATGACTTTAATTTATTTATTTATTATACGGCACAAGCGCCTTTTACAATATAAAAAAAAAACAATATAATGAGTTAGTTAGATATACAGAAATTAAAAAACCAAAAAACAATTTTAAAACGGGTATAAAAAGAAAAAGAAAAATAACAAGAAAAATAAATATATATACATGCATGTATGTCACCATAAAAAACATATAAAAAATAAAAAATGAATAGCATAAATAGCTTTTGCAAATAATTCGTTAATCGTTACTATAGAACATAATAAAATATTTATAAAGAGATGATTTGAATTCACAGAGACTCTAGTTTAAAATGTCGATATGAGAGGTACATTCGTTTCTAGTCTGTGTATAAGCGCGGTATTGGTAAGTGACAAAGAAAGTTGGTTTCAGAAAGGTGACAATAATATATACTATTTTAACATATTACAACAGAGATGAAGAACATTTAAGAGAAGGTAGAAGTCCAGGCATCTACAGGGCTTATGACCTGTCAATGGCTGGTTTAAGTGGCCACTTTACACACTGTGTAACATTCACCATTCTGCCTATATTTGAACATCTATATTCCTTCAATTCTTTCATCTGTTGATGTTTGTGAAGTTAAAGAGCTGAAAACCTTTATTTATGCGGGTGAGATTAATTAATAATTCATCTTTGTACTATTTTAAGAGGGTTCAATATATTGGCATATGCACTACCCTATCCAGCTATACCATACTGTTACAACGATTGTATAATTGAGTAATAAGCTATTTTCAAATTATTAACATAAAAAATATTCCTTTATCTAATTAAAATGAATATGCATTTTCTAATACGTTTAACCAGTTCACTAACGTGGACTTTCCATTTTAAGTTTTGGTCTTTGTATACACCAAGATATTTAATGTTATCTCTTGTATCAAGTACTGAAAATGTTAAATCGCAGTTTATAATGCATATTTTTTTTATACATCCAGCATATTTATAAAAATATTATTTTCCAAATCGTAAAAATGTCCATTTGAAGCGTATAAAACAAACTTCATAAAATAAAAATAAAAAAGAGAGATATACATTTCAAGTTTTCAATCCTATATAAACTTGTAAGATCAAAAAACAAAATGGTCTAATTCACAAAACGTAAAATATATTGTATCTTTATTTATGACCATAGAATCAAGAATAGTCAAGAAACCGCATACGCGCGTCAAACAGAAGGCGACTAAACTACCCTTAAAGGAGTAGTTTTACATTAGTTTCATTAGTTTCTCTGTAGACGTCGCTCAATGCGCAACTCCTCGTTTGAATTCAACTATGCCGAATTGTGTCGTTTTAAAGTGTGGAAATACTGCTGGCATCTTAAAGAAACAGGATGGGATCCCATTTTATGTGTAAGTACCAAATGCACGAGTAAGTGAAAAATGCATTACTTAAAAATTGAATTATTTTTCCATCTGTCAGATTGTCGGAGAAACAAAAAGAAAATTTCGTTAATGTTGCCAGGGTAGTAAATTATTTTACCCTACTTTGCTCATCACGTATTATTTAACATGACATAAAAATATCCGGTTTACGTAAAATAAAATTTGTAAATTTTTTAAAGTTCAAAGTTCATTAATTCAATCACTGTTATAAAATTACCCTTTCTTAATCTACTCTGTTGTGTTTATCAATTTTTCCGCGTGTACAATAAAATTTTAGAGAACTTTAAAAAAATACAATTATCTTACATTTGTTATATAAATAAAAGACGAGTGATACTTTAATCCACAAATTTGGAATATCCACTGACCGGTTTCATCGCTTTCGCGACATCTTCGAAACTGGTATCTTTATAAAGGAGTTTAATGTATTTATACAAAACAGAGGTAAGGATAGATAATTCAAAGTTATATGAAAGTAAATTAAATAAAGTTATTTTTATCTTTAGGATCATTATCAAAAATTTTTCGGGTTAACTAATGAGTTGATATAATAATTTGAAAATAGCTTATTACTCAATTATACAATCTTTGTAAACAGTATGGTATAGTTGGATGGGGTGGTGCATATGCCAATATATGAAGCCTTCTTAAAATAGTAATGGATTAAAATGGATATAAGTATCACTCGTCTTTTATTTATATAATAAATTACAATAAACGTCCATCAAGAATTTTCACTTACAAACCTTAATGTCTTACATTTGTGTTATGATTATATTTTTCGTGATCTGGCAACATTGCGCGGTGACTTCACGCATGCGCGCGGCGAAAGTGGGGCAAAGTGGTAAATTTTTGGGAGACAGTCCGATGATTCAAATATGATTATGACGTGAATAAGTCGACTCTGTAAATCATCTCATTTTACAATTTTAATAACAATATTTACTTTACTCATATCGTAAAACATTTTCCCTATGAGAGTCCTGTCCTACAAATCGCATGATCCGCCATAAAATCCAATATGTTTTGTTAAATGATTGACTCCACACGTTTTAAGATCATCTCCGATCCGGTGACTCTGGTCAACGCACTGGGAGGAATGGCAGGATGCCGGGAAGCGCCGTGATTGGCCCGCCGCGCAGGTGACGCGAGCCGCCGGCCAATCAGCGGGCGAGAAAACTCTGCTCCGTGGCGCAGAGAAAAAGAAAGATGGCGAGCATCCCGCAAACTGACAGCTTCAAAACACTTCGATTTGTTACGAATTTTTACGTATTGTGAAAGTTTTACATTAGAAAATTCAAAATTAAATATGTAGAGCATTTAAGACGAGGGAGTTTTGTAGTCGAAGCGTTAAATTGCAAAAAAGTGGTTACTTTACAGTGAAAAATTCATGGTTTAGCGTATTTTTGAACATCCGCGTTTTTTTTAATGAATTAATTTATTCATTTTTATTCATATTAATACATACATATTACAAAAAAAAAACGTATCCCAAACTCTATGAAGCCAAGGGCCCTGTGTGTTGAGCTGGGATACAACATATCTATTGACTTTTATGAAGTTAAAGAGCTGAAACCTTTATTGATTCAGATGAGATTCATTTGACGACTGAGTTGTTTTGCCTCCATTCCTACTATGAGATGGATGTATCTTCTGTCGTACGCGCATAAACTTAAGCCGACAAAACTACGCCTTATTTAATGGACTGAATAAGCCCTTAAATAAGTAAATAATTAATATAAGAGTAATCTGAAATCTACTTGGGCAAACAAATGTTTATCGCAAGAGGCAAAACTAGCAGTTCACAGTGGAGTTCTAAAGCCAACTCTAATGTATGGGAGCGAAGTATAGAATTGGAAAAATAATTATAAAAGTAGGTTTAATGCTGTCAAGATGCGATACCTGAGGCGAAGTGTGGTAAAACGATGTATGATAGGTGCGGAAATGTCGAGATCCGTGAACTGTGTAAGGCTGAGACATGCACTATCGACAGAATCAAGAAAGGGATATAGGTAGAGCGAATGGACAGCGAAAGAACGGCTGAAAGGATCTACGATGCGAACGTTGATGGATGCAGAAAACGATGAAGACCGAGAAAGACATGGCACGATCGAGTCCATAAAATACTTAAAGATGGACATGTCAAAATAGGAATGATGAGAAGATGTATGAATGTAAAGAGAGCTAGGTCAGTGTGCAAAGACAGAGTGATATTGCGTTCTATCCTCTATCCCTACCCCTACGGAAAAACAGCTTGATGGTTTGTTTGTTTGTTAAGGGTAATAATGAAGACAAAGGGAAATATCACGTTTTTTTGCAAGTGTATAAAATACTGTCCACTAAAAAAATTTTTTTTTGCTAATTAGTCGCAGCATGAAAAATACTTTTAAATTTGTATTTAAGAATTCCCGCAAAATGGGTCATTCTATTGACCACGTCCCTAATACGTCACGATTCATGTTTATTGTTCCTGCCATTGAAATTTTGTAGAACAATTTCATGAATCTTGACGTCACAACAACCGAGGCCTAACACGTCGCGCTTTTCTACCAACATTTGGTCATAATATTCATAATTACAATACGCGTTATTCAAGGAATCTTCATGTGTCTAAGTTTCGCTCAACAAAGTTTGGCAGTAGGTCCTTGGGAAATATTGGCCATTCCGAATATAATAAACTGCCTGATGAGCTAAGACACGAAAAACTGAATAAAAATCCAGAAGTGTCGCAATTAAAAAATATTTCTTAAATCTTTTTGATAGTAACATATTACAACAGAGATGAAGAACATTTAAGAGAAGGTAATATAGAAGTCCAGGCATCTACAGGGCTTATGACCTGTCAATAGCTGGTTTAAGTGGCCACTTTACACACTGTGTAACATTCACCATTCTGCCTATATTTGAACATCTTTATTCCTTCAATTCTTTCATCTGTTGATGTTTGTGAAGTTAAAGAGCTGAAACCTTTATTTATGCAGGTGAGATTCAACTAATTGAATTATTTCACCTACATACTAGGCAACGCCTGAAAATATTATTTTTTCAATTTCTATACTTCTTCGTGGACCAGGTAATTTATCAACAATATTTTGAGTTTGTCCAAATTTTTGTAGACAAGGACTGGATTCAACTCCCTGGGGAGCTGTTTATATTAACATATTGCAACAGAGATGAAGAACATTTAAGAGAAGGTAATATAGAAGTCTAGGCATCTACAGGGCTTATGACCTGTCAATGGCTGGTTTAAGTGGCCACTTTACACACTGTGTAACATTCACCATTCTGCCTATATTTGAACATCTATATTCCTTCAACTCTTTCATCTGTTGATGTTTGTGAAGTCAAAGAGCTGAAACCTTTATTTATGCAGGTGAGATTCAACTAATTGAATTATTTCACCTACATACTAGGCAACGCCTGAAAATATTATTTTTTCAATTTCTATACTTCTTCATGGACCAGGTAATTTATCAACAATATTTTGAGTTTGTCCAAATTTTTGTAGACAAGGACTGGATTCAACTCCCTGGGGAGCTGTTTATATTAACATATTACAACAGAGATAAAGAACATTTAAGAGAAGGTAATATAGAAGTCCAGGCATCTACAGGGCTTATGACCTGTCAATGGCTGGTTTATGTGTCTACAAAAATTTGGACAAACTTAAAATATTGTCTTTTTGGTTTTGATAATTATTAATGTAGTTTATATAAGATGGCGTTTTATGTTTCTTATACAATAATGTTTTCTTTTTATTTCGGATGTATTAATTTGTATGATATTATGTATTGTCAAAAAAATATTTTTTCTTATGTACGGTCCCAAATGATTTTCTAATAACTCCTGGGAGTATAATACGTAATTTGTGTATTATATGTTTTATTAATAATAATAAATTTATGTTATTATTGAATTTCATTTTTACATTTATGTATGAAAAAATTTCTCCACAATATTTATATTGATTTTGAAAATACAATTAATATTTTGAGAATACAAATAATGGAACGTAAAATTCTGTTCATATTGTATTTTATAACATTATGTACCTAGCTGCTTTAAACCTTTAACTGTATTTCTTTAGCTTATTAAAAAAAATATGTATATATAAATATTGTTATAATTTTTTATTTTTTTTAAAACCAACTGAACTTTAAACACAGTTCTATATTTTATTACTTTATATTGTATTTAAAAAAAAATTATGTTGTTAATACACTCATCTTTTTATTTTTATACCAACTATACTTCTTAACACTGTTCTATCTTTTGTTGCTTTATATTGTATTTTTTAAATTTAATGTTGTTTATTTAGTTATATTTTGTAAAACTTTCATGTATGTAAAAGCCTTACAGGCGTGAAAAAAAAAATATCCTAAATCCATTTCATATATTTTTATTGGTATTCGTAGTACGCGACATTTCCCAAAAAAATATTTAAGAAAAACACTAAACTTTAAAATAAACTGGCGTGAAGCTCCAATAACCAGATCACAGTCGATTTGTTCAGTACCGGCGCTCCCGGGTTCGAGGTTCGGGCCCTGTCCGCGACCGGCGGGCGGAGCCCGACTCATGCCTTCACTGGTCACCGCGTATATTACCTGCACACGTAGACCTCATACGCCTCGTGTTTGTAGGAGAATACCGGTTGGCCAGAGAACTCGTTACCAGGGTGACAGCCCCGGTTATGACCCGCTGGGCTATATCGCATTCCGATCTTGCTAGTCGCATAATGTAATAATCAAATGTCAATATGAATTTATTTATTTATTTGACACTTTATTTACATATACAATATATATATACATATAAGGGCGGGCATATTTCCCTTTTTTTTTTGTTATTTTTTTTTTTAAAGAAGGTAAAAACATGTAAAGAAAATATAAAAGGAAAAATAATGAAACCCACTGAACCGCTTTACCGGCTTGTCAACAGGTTTCTTATTTTTCCTTTACAAAGAGAAACGTTAAAGAAATTATATAAATTTAAAAAGTAATATTTATTTATTTTACATAAACGGCATAAATTTCCTTTAACATATATTGAACAAAAATATGAAAAAAAAATACATATATAAAAACATAACAAAAAATTATAAAATTGCATAACTATAACAATAGTAACAAGTAGGTAAATACACACAAGCAACCAAAAATATTAACGAAGAAATACATAAATATGAAAAAACAAAGAAAGGAAAAACATTTTAAATATAAAGAAAAGTTTAAGAATAATATTGCGAGAGAAAAAAATAAATCAGACTCGTTTTATAACTATCGAGTCCAGAACCAAATATGTCAGCCTTGTCCTCATACTGATTGCCATATCTATGGAGCCTAGGGATAGGCGAGTGCGTGTGATAGTTGGTTCTAGAACTTGCAGAATAAAAAGGAGATCTGTGGCGGGCATGTCGACCAGGTACACGGAAACACACCAACTCCAGCAAATCTGGAATGAATTGATCACCTTAAAAAGTAATATTAGGTCAGTTAGGATTCTTCTATCAGAAAGTTTTAAAAGATTTGCTGAAGAACATATATATAAACATTATTAAGAACTAAAAGCATACATAATTTTCACACAAAATTTATTAATAAAAATTAAAATAGATGACATCAAATGATAATCAATATAAAGCTCTGTTACACATTAATCATCTAATTATTTTTTTCTTAAAATCTTTGTCAACATTTTCTTTTAAAATCATCTTCGGAATCTTATTAAAAATTTTAGTAATTGTATAGAGAAGTGTTCTTTGGCCATACTTGTTTACAAACCTTGAGGCAATTTCTTCCTACCTACCCAAACCGTCCAGTTTGAGAAAATTATAAATACATGAACATATTGAATCTTACAAATTTGTACAAATATTAAACTTTTTTTGTTTGAGTATGTCCAAATGCCCGCAGACTGGCTGGATTTCCTCCCTAGGGAGTTATTCATATTAAATTTTATTTCAACAGAGAGGGAAAAACTTTTCGAAATCGAAATATGAATAACGCCCTAGGGAGGAAATTTAACAAGTCTGCAAGCATTTGGACATACTCAAACATTGTTGTCTTTAGCTTTACTTTGAATTTTAAAAAAGTTAAAACTTATTTTGGTATTGTTAATTATTTGTTATAGATACAGATACAGAATTTTGCTTAGTTCTTTTTTACAGATATATACTTTAAAGCATTTTAAAAGATTTTCATAATTTGTTTATAATTTTCTTTTCTAGCCGCTTTTTAACTCGGGATTTTTATTTTTTACTAGCGTATCTTAAAAACATATGAAATGTTTTTCTTACGGGTATATTGATTTATTTAAATATTTTTCAATATTTATGTGTATCATATCATCTTTATAAATATATATATATATAAACTAGAATACAAATTCCATTTGCATTTTCCAAATTATTTGGCTTCATTAAAATTTTATAACCTTGTTTCATTAGCACACAGAAGAGATATGTTTGATCAGATCCTGCTTTATAAAATTGACAATAATAAATTCGATTCCCCGGAACTCATTAAGCTACTTGCTTACCGTGTCCCCTCCAGGCCAACTAGACTCTCTGATGTTTTCTTTATTCGTAAATTTAAAACTAATCATCGGAAACATTCTACAATCCCTCGTATATGTGAAACATTTAACAAAAAATTTAATAGTCTTGATATATTTAACACTCCATACAATATGTACAGAAGAGAATTAATAGGCTTGATTCGTGCTCTTCATTCATAATTCGTTTAATCGTTAAATCAAATGCAATTTTCCACTCTTACTTTCCTTCAATCATTCTTTACCACTCCTTATCAATTTCCTTCTTTTCCTTTCCACTATCTCCTTGTTTTGTCTATATTTATCTTATTTTAATATACAGTATATTTATTATTTATATAGTTTAAACTTCAAGCCGTCGTCGCTTTATTACAGTATTATTTAGTGAATACATATAATTGGATGGCAGGCCCTACTATGTATACATTTTATTTTTAAAAAATAATTTAAATATTCATTTAACATATACATCTGTTTGTATTCGAAATAAATAAAATAAAATACATATGTATGTGTTTTCAACTTATGTTTTGTTACTAGTTGTATGAAGGAATATGTTTTTGAATAAACTAAACGCCATATGTTATTTCTTATTTTTTATATTATTCTATCTATTTTCCATACTTATAAAAGCCCTCCGTGCGTTTTTATAAATAAAATAAAATAAATAATATTAAAGAGTATTAAAAATTAAGCCCATTACAGGTGTCATGCCCCTTTTACATTAAAACATTATACGGATGTTCTAAGATGGCGCGATAGATTCCTAAGTAAAGTTATTGATGCATTATTCGGTCGTGTGTGTGGCGTGTATACACGCCGTTACGCGCACACGAGCGCGTGTCGTGTGTGTGTGTGTAAGGTCGTGTGTGTGTGGCGGGAAGCGCCGTATACTTTGACACTCCGCGGCGTCATGAGCTCCAAATATCACGGCGACTAATTAACTCCAATAAACAACCAGCTTACAAAGTTTATAATGCCAAGGGCTGTTATGGAAGGAATAAAGCCATCAAAGAATCAGTGATACCTCGATACGAAGCTATTTTTTTAAGGGTAACATTAATAATAATAATCATAGTTTTTCAACAAAAATAACAATTACTTTATCTACTACATACACCCTTAGGTAATAGATTTCTCTAGATTATGTCTAGTCTGCCTAACTAGGTACAACCCGTTTTAAACGACTTAAACCATCAACAATGACGTGCAAAAACTATTAGAATGGACAAACAAAAACTTCTTAACACTAAATGCCAAGAAATGCAATATAATACATTTCCAAACACAAAAGAAGAACCATAACATGAACATAAAAATAAACAACGAAACTCTTAAAGAACTAGAACATGTGACTTACCTAGGACTCACAATGGACAGACAATCAAAATGGACAAAACACATAGACGGACTCACTCAAGTAATGGCATCACTAAATAGCCTCTTCTACAAAATTAAAGATTTTATATCAAGAAAGGAAAAAATTATGATGTATGAAGCCTATGTCAAAAGTAAATTGAGTTACATGATCGCTTTCTGGGGAACTGGTAACAAGACAGACATAACATGAATACAAAGACAACAAAATAAAATTCTTAAACTAACATACAACCTACCCTACCTGACCTCTACGACTGAACTGTACAAAAAAACACACCAGTTTGACATAAACTACTTGACTAAAATTGAGACCTTAAAAATTGTGCACAAAATAACACTGGGAAACATACAAGACGACGACATAATATTAGTCAAAAATGCTGACATACATAAATATAACACCAGACAACAAAAACACTATCATATTGAAAAAGCATAGACAAACACAGGACAGTCAAAAATACTACATAATGGACTTAAACACTACAACAACCTACCTTACTACTTGAAAACTTTTAATGGAGACAAATTTAAAATCAATCTGAAAAAGCACATGATGACTGAACTAACTAGACTAGACGAGACGTAAAATGACTAGACAATATTAAATTTCTAATGTAACCCTAACGGGTTTTTTAAAATTGTAAATAAATAAAAAAAAAAAAAAAAAAGGCAGATATGGAAAAATTAAACAATTTTATTACTACCGACAAGTTAATTTACTATACAGTTTTTTTTTCTTTTCTCGGCAAAGCACCCAAATTTGAGTGATACATGCCTTAATTTACCAATGTTTTTGTTGCAAGGTTGCAAAATTGTTGCAAATTAACGAAAGATTTGACAGCATTTAACGAGCGGATCACGTGTAAAAAACGTATAGAACAGGGCTGAATAATAAAACAATAAGTAATTTATTTAATTTTAATTCACATTATTTTAATTTCGTAAATTATTTAGTTAGTCAGAATATATACGTCGTGTCTTAGATATTTTTTTTGTATTTCCTTAAATGTTTGACTATCACACTATTGATCATAGGACAGTTCAAGGACAGTTCGAGGAAAGGAGATGTTGAATATTAAGTGGCAAAGATAGACCCAGTAATCAAATGTCTATTAAAAATTCGTCTTGAGAATGTTGAAAGCATAAAATATCTATGAGTTTGGATTGACTCTAAATTATCTTTTTTTTTAAAATGCAGACTATACGAGTAAGAAAATCGCAAAGAAGGTATCCCTGTTAGGGAGGATAAGGAATAAATTATAACAATATTTTGAGTTTGTCCAAATTTTTGTAGACAAGGACTGGATTCAACTCCCTGGGGAGCTGTTTATATTAACATATTACAACAGAGATGAAGAACATTTAAGAGAAGGCAATTCAGAAGTCTAGGTATCTACAGGGCTTATGACCTGTCAATGGCTGGTTTAAGTGGCCACTTTACACACTGTGTAACAGTGCCTACTCATTTATGTGTCGTTATGTCGCCTCCTGTTTGATGAGCGTATGCGGTTTCTGGACTTTTCTTAATTCTGCAATGAATGCAATTCCTACCTTGGACTGGGGTTCTGGTACCATATTGTTTGGAACTTGCCTCGCGGCAGTCAGGATCAGATCAGATCGTGGGGTCATGAAGGAGAGGCACTTGAGATGGTTTCTTGATTATAATTATTTCACGACACAGTGGATAAAGTAACTGGTTCGCAATCGCGGTGAGAACAGAAAAATCATCTAAGCACATGAATACTGACAGTTCGGTTCTATTAACAATTGTTCTTTTGTTAAATGCATTTGAGTAATTTTGAATATCGAACATGTTGGGCCGGAAACAAAAACGTGGTGCCTACCTAGCCGGATGAATCTCACCCACGTGATAAAGGTTTCAGCTCTTTTACTTCACAAAAGTCAACAGACGGAAGAGTTGAGGAAAAGTCGATGTTTAAACATGGGCAGAAAAGTGAATGTAACACAGTTTGCAAAGTGGTCACTCAAACCACCCAATAGTAGGTCGTAAGCCCTGTAAATGCCTAGGCTCCAATGACCCGTCGTTGTTTGTCGTATTGTTAACTGGAGACAAAACCTGGACTTTTTTGGTTTGAGTTTACAGCGATTTAAACGAGCACTAAATAAATAGTCCAGATCTTGTCTCGATGTCCCTTATGTTTGTCAATGCTTCGTTTCATCTTTTTTTTATGTTTTTAACTATTATTATATTGTGATATTATCCGTATGAATTTATAAATGGACAATTTCCGTAAATAAATAAATAAATATTCCCTTCTCATAAATGATTTCCCTCTATCTTGCATCAAATTTAGATCACAAATTAGGGAGGAAATCCAGCCTGTCTTTAAACTTTTGGACATACTCAACACATTGTTATATAATAAATAGAAATAACACTCTATACTAATCCGAGCTAAAAAGTCTTCCCCCTTCGACAGGGATTGGACCAGCGGAGATAGCAAGCATAGTCACGTTGACCTACAAGCAAAACAAGTAGTGCAGTAAAAAGCACGGACTGTTTACATCGGTCTACTGTAAGTTCTATTCAGTATAATGGTCCCTTCCGAATACGTGTCACCTTTTTTTGTCATTTCGCTTTCCGCCCGACTAGCTGAGGAAGACGGAGACAGGAGATAACTCACGAATTGTAACACATGAATAATACGTTTTTTTTACATTAAAATAGCTGTTTTAAACAAGTATTGATTAAGATAAGAACATTACTTGCCGGTGAAAGGTAAGTAATGTTCTTATGTTCATATCATCGCTTTTCCAGATCGATTTGTGCAGTATCTTAGCGTACATATAGGCATTTTAGTAATTGCGAGGAGAAAAGTAGCTGGCAAACGCTCGCAACAGACTAAAGTCCGTTTTATCAAACATAGACCAATCGGCCGCAGGTTGAGGGAACATATTTTGAACGTTTATGTTTCATCATTCCATGTCCGCTCCCTAGATGGAGCATATGATGTACATAATCCCTGTAGATGCCTAGACTTCCATATTACCTTCTCTTAAATGTTCTTCATCTCTGTTGTAATATGTTAATATAAACAGCTCCCCAGGGAGTTTAATCCAGTCCTTGTCTACAAAAATTTGGACAAACTCATAATATTGTTGATATATTTATTTGCAAATAATCTTAATGACGTTCAGCGTTTGCTTAGGAAATAATTCGTAGTATTTTTTATTTTCTTTTGAATTTACATCTAATTACTATTCATTTTATGTTCGAGAATTTTTTTTAACTTACTGTGATACTACTTGTGAAAACCTGTAATTGGCTTATTTGTTATTTGTTTTGTTATATATTAAAGATAATTATAGCTGTTGGTTATCCAAATAAATAAAATAAAATAAAATAAAATTACGTAAAGTTTAGTGTCCTCGGCACGGGTTACCCCAGTGAAGACACATTATTTATAATGTTTTGTATTTATTAAATAAATTAACATTGTACAATTATGTTTGAATGGTATTAAATTCACCGGTGGAGTGAAATATTATTCTTTTCTTGCTCTGCACAGTTTCTCAAACTTATAATGTCTCGGATCGTAGATCGCAGTCACTGGGAATAACTCCCCTTAGCTTTGCTAAACGCTGTATAAAACAAAATACGTAGCAGCGTTAGGAGGATCATTACCGCGCTTCTTCTGCAGGTAAAATCACTAAAATGTTTTTCCCAACGCTGGCTGATGCAGCAAACTTCCGTCATCATCACCAAAGTACTTTCGTAACGACCCAAATCTTTACCGGACACGGAGCTATGAGAAGTTATCTATATAGGTTTAAATTAAGGAATGATGACTATTGTCCATGCGATGATAATTCTTCACAGAGTATAGAACATCTGTTATTTCAGTGCCCATTTTTCAGTTTGCAACGCCATAATCTTGAAGCAGAATGCAGGAAAGATGGAATATCCTTAACAGATATCCACACTGTAGTTAAAAGTAGTTATCACGCGCCATTGTTCTTGGACTTTGCAACAATGGTGATTGGACTCATAAAGGTAATAAACCAAAATCAGTGATCGAACATCCCATTTCCAAGACAAACAAAACTTTTTTTTTCCGAGTACCTTAGCCTTGTACATGACACGTAAGGCTACTAAATACAGGGGTCCAAATATATAAAAAAAAAAAAAAACTGTGAATAACAAGTATACTGCATGCTGGGTTAGTTCGTGTCCTGACTAAGAGACGGGTAGGTCTCGAAACCGGCAGACATAAAAAATTCGGTCAGTGGGAATATACAAAATTTAATTACATTCAGTAAAGCAGTCAAACAGGGATGTGTAATGTCACCATGGTTGTTCAACATATACATCGATAATTGTATGAAAGAGCTGAAAGATTTAAGAATGGGAGCAAAAATGAGTGGTATAACTTTTAACTGTCTTCTGTATGCGGACGATGCCGCGCTTCTTGCTAGCAGCAAAGGAGACCCGCAATTCTTGGTAACAAAAGTCTACGATGTATGCAAGAAAAGCCACTTGCTTATGAATGTTGATAAATCGAAAGGGATGATTTTTGAAAGATATGAAAAGATAACTTAATGTGAGATCAGTGTGAACGGAGATATTCTGAATCAGGTTGAAGAATTTGTGTATCTGGGAAGCATGTTTACTAGGGATGGAAAGATTGAGAAAGATATTGGAAGGAGGGTGACTGCCGGGAACAGGGTGAAGGGTGCACTGAAATCTACTTTGGCAAACAAATGTTTATCGCAGGAGGCAAAACTAGCAGTTCACAATGGAGTTCTAGTTCCAACTCTAATGTATGGGAGCAAAGTATAGAATTAGAAAAACAATTATTAATGTAGGTAAGATGCTGGCGAAATGCGATTCCTCGGATGAATGTATGATAGGTGCACAAATGTCGAGATCCGTGAACTGTGTAAGTCTGAGACATGCATTGTCGACAGAATCGAGAATGGGGTGCTGCGTTGGTTTGGACGTGTAGAGCGAATGGACAGCGAAAGATCGGCTGAAAGGATCTACGATGCGAATGTTGATGGATGCAGAAAGCGAGAAAGACATGGCACGATCAAGTCAATCAATTCCTTGAAGAAGGACATGTCAAGAGTAGGAATAATCGGCGTGCGTGCATGAGAAATGTATGAATGTAGAGGAAGCGAGGTCAGTATGCAAAGATAGAGTGATATTTTATTTTTTATTTATTAATTTACACGCCCTATGGGCTTTTACATATTTTAGAAATTACATTTAAGTGCAGCAGTGAAACATGAGTATGTAAATTTAGTTAAAATTAAAGATAACATAAGAAAAGCTAAAAGATACAATAATAAGTAAAACTCGGGAAATGTACCAACATAGGCATATAGAAAATAGAAAATAGAAAAATATTTTAAAAAATTACATATGAAAACATACACGCATACATATACATACATATAAGTTTATACATTATTATAGAGATACACGAGAAAAAAAAAAGTAAATAAAGAAAAATATTAAGAAATTTTACACAAATTAATTTATAACCTTTTGAATACTTAACCTATATTTATATAAAGACCGACAAAATATATCAACTTCACCATACTCGTTACCTAGCCGGTGTAGTCTAGGTATTGGTGAATTGTAATAATAATTGTGACTGCCAGGAGATTCAAAAAATAACGTTAGCTGCCGAGTATTTCGAAGAGGTACTTTCAAGCTGATAACACTAGTTAGTTCCGGGACGTCCAATACGCCATTTGCTATTTCATATAAATTTAATAAGTCATTTATTATTCTTCTTTTACATAGAATTGACATATTTAGTGTAGATAATAAATTATCATAATCAATATTTTCAGTGGGTATATTAAGTTTGTAATTGATGAATCTAAGGAATTTACGTTGTACTCTTTCTAACTTTAAAATATGAACGTTGTAATAAGGTGACCAAATTGTTGAATTGAATTCTAAATAACTTCTAACCAAGGCAGTAAATAGCACTTTGAGGGTAGTGATGGAATTAAAATCCTTTACAGTTCGCTGCAAATATCCAAGACATTTCATATGGCGTTCTATCCTCTCTGCCTTTTTTTACCACGTGTGAGAAAACATTTTTATGTGCAATTTCCCCGTATCACTGAAATTCCTCATTGCAAATGTCAAATTTTGCGAAGATACTAATGTCATATATCAAAGAGCCATCTTGTAATCGTTTAAAAAACCTCAAAAACAATACCCCCCTTGCCTACTAATTTCAAAAGATTTTTTTCGGGTACAAATTAATTTCGAAAATTCATAAATTAAAAAAGTTCGAGAATATTATTCAAAACACGTTTGAAATTGAAAACCGAACGCGATGCCGCATGTTCATTGGCTATTGAATTACACTATTTTGTGGTCGTGAAACAGTTGAATAGCGCCTCATCTTCCATTGGTCGGTATACTTAACTTGCGTGTGCGCGCATGCGCAAAAATACGATTTTAGAAAATTTGTAAAATATTTTTTTATTTATTTTCAAAATTAATTCACCGTTATCACATAATGTTTCTACTTTTTAATAAATGGTAGTAAATACATCGCAAAGGAGCAAAAATGAGTGGTATAACTGTTAACTGTCTTCTGTATGCGGATGATGCCGTGCTTCTTGCAAGCAGCAAAGGAGACCCGCAATTCTTGGTAACAAAAGTCTACGATGTATGCAAGAAAAGCCGTCTGCTTATGAATGTTGATAAGTCGAAAGTGATGGTTTTTGAAAGGGATGAAAATATAACTAAATGTGAGATCAGTGTGAACGGAGATATTCTGAATCAGGTAGAAGAATTTGTGTACCTGGAAGTATGTTTACTAGGGACGGAAAGGTCGAGAAAGATATTGAAAGGAGGGTGAGTGCCGGGAACAGGGTGAACGGTGCACTGAAATCTACATTGGCAAACAAATGTTTATCATAGGAGGCTAAACTTGCAGTTCATAACGGAGTTCTAGTGCCAACTCTAATGTATGGGAGCGAAATATGGAATGGGATAAATGATGATGAAAGTAGATTAAATGCTGTCAAAATGCGATCCCTCGGGCGAATGTGTGGTAAAACAATGTATGATAGGTGCACAAATGTCGAGATCCATAAAGTGTGTAAGGCTGAGACATGCATTATCGACAGAATCAAGAAAGGGGTGCTGCGTTGGTTTGGATATGTTGTAACGTTGTAAAAAGCAAGTCCAACGTACCCCGTTTTGAAAGCATTTTAGTACTGGATATAATTCTAAGTTGCCCGATTTAGCGCCATCTGACGGCCGCGGTAGTAACTCATCCATACGATATCCTTGCATTAGAAGTAGATTTCTTTCCATTTGAAAACTCGAGACGAACAGTCCAATTGTCGCGCAAAGACTCAAAGAGAGGCGATCGCACATTTCAAAAATGTAGTCCTTCAAGAAAGGGAACGTTCAACGAAACGTTAGCCTATTTGTTTTTAATTTATTATCGAAATTCTTGTAGAGAGAGATATCACATTCTAATGAGATTGTATTTTATACAGGTTCCCTTTTTCTTTACCTTTTTCTACCTTTTTCTATCTTTTTCCTCTATCTACCTTGTCCGATGATAAAGATTTTACAATGTAGTATATTTACTCCACGATTCGAATGGATCACTAATTATTACGAAGTTTATTCGTAAATACCTGGAAAAGTCGGTGTCGGATTTTAAAGTTTTCTTCAAGATCATGAGACACAAATTTACGAATGCAAGGAAGCAGACGATCATTTACTGAATTAAAATGTCGACAAATAATCTTCTGGGAAATCATCCACTGAGCCAACCACGAATAAAAATACATCAACCGAAGACATCGTAAATCGAGTTCCATCTGCGGATTTTATTTTGTAAAATCAACATTATTTCATATCATTTCTAGAAAAGAAAACAATCAAGAATCTATTTTACTAGTCATTATTATTGTTACGAATATTTATTTCTTGGATAAATTTATTGTCAACCACTTACTCATATTAGCTAGGCAGAATTCTGAATATTTATATTAACTAATCTTGGTACATTTGTAGAGAATTGCTTCTTTTTTTAAAATTTTGTATTTCAGTAACGAGTTGTTTATTTCATAAAATCCAGATCTTTAAGTCATATTTGTTCCATTTTACAGTAACGTATTTTATATATAACGTTTTTGATTCCGTTCATAAAATTAAATTTATACAACATAATCTTATTTTTTGGAGAATTCTCATGTTCTTGCCGATTGAGCGAAACTGGTGAATGGTAAGTGTTTATATGTACTTTATTTGGTTATCTGCATTATTTTTCTTAATCTTAAAAAAATTGCTTATTGATTTTTGATAGTCTATCTCCATAATGTCGCCCACCTGGGACCAAATAATTTATTTCAACCTACACTGACCGCTACAATGTAGACCGAATGGACAGCGAAAGAACGGCTAAAAGGATCTACGATGCGAATGTTGATGGATGCAGAAAACGAGGAAGACCGAGAAAGACATGGCACGATCAATTCCATCAAATACTTGTCCATCCTTAAGTAATTGATATTTCATTGATTACAAACTTTCAAATTTTTCCTTCTTTTAAAAAACATGCACTATCCTGGATTCAAATTAAAGATACGAACTCTTTTTTTCTATGATTTATTTTGTTGCCCTTTAATAATAAGGAATATTTTTGTGTTTTTTTAAATATTTTTCATTTCCTTTTTTAATTACTATAAAAAAATACCATATGATCTTTTACAGAATATTTTATTTTTTCTTTTTTATGTTACACAAAAATATAATAACTGTCCATTATTTATTATAGGAGCAAAACCCACGAACAGGCCATGCCTTTGTGGGATTTTTTTGTTTACTTTTTTTACTATTAATATGTATTTCATTGCATGTAAAAATGCTTTATTTTTTCATACTCTGTTTTATCATTTATGTTTATTGTAAAAAAATAAAAATAAACAAAAACCTACTCATTTTTTTAATTTTTTTTTTTTATTTATTTACAATTTTAAAAAACCCGTTAGGGTTACATTAGAAATTTAATATTGTCTAGTCATTTTATGTCTCGTCTAGTCTAGTTAGTTCAGTCATCATGTGCTTTTTCAGATTGATTTTAAATTTGTCTCCATTAAAAGTTTTCAAGTAGTAAGGTAGGTCGTTGTAGTGTTTAAGTCCATTATGTAGTATTTTTGACTGTCCTGTGTTTGTCTTTGCTTTTTCAATATGATAGTGTTTTTGTTGTCTGGTGTTATATTTATGTATGTCAGCATTTTTGACTAATATTATGTCGTCGTCTTGTATGTTTCCCAGTGTTATTTTGTGCACAATTTTTAAGGTCTCAATTTTAGTCAAGTAGTTTATGTCAAACTGGTGTGTTTTTTTGTACAGTTCAGTCGTAGAGGTCAGGTAGGGTAGGTTGTATGTTAGTTTAAGAATTTTATTTTGTTGTCTTTGTATTCTTGTTATTTATTTATTTATTGTGGATAACTTATATAGCGCCATTTTCGTAATAAAATACCTCAAGGGCGCTTTACATGGGTTATGTCTGTCTTGTTACCAGTTTCCCAGATTTATGTGTAGTTATGTCGCCTTCTGTTTGATGAGCGTATGCGGTTTCTGGACTTTTCTTAATTCTGCAATGAATGCAATTCCTACCTTGCCCTGGGGTTCTGGTACCTTATTGTTTGGAACTTGCCTCGCGGCAGTCAGGATCAGATCAGATCGTGGGGTCATGAAGGAGGGGCACTTGCGATGGTTTCTTGATTATAATTATTTCACGACACAGTGGATAAAGTAACTGGTTCGCAATCGCGGTGAGAACAGAAAAATCATCTTAGCACATGAATACTTACAGTTCGGTTCTATTAATAATTGTTCTTTTGTTAAATGCATTTGAGTAATTTTGAATATCGAACATGTTGGGCCGGAAACAAAAATGTGGTACCTACCTAGCTGGATGAATCTCACCCACGTGATAAAGGTCTCAGCTCTTTTACTTCACAAAAGTCAACAGATGGAAGAGTTGAGGAAATGTGAATAAATATTTAAATAAACAAATGGTTGCTTACTTCTGCAAGGGTGAAGCGAGGAGAGGGGTTTTTTGAGGGGGACCATTTGTTTTTTTTACGTTTTTTTATTTTTTATTTTCTGCGTTATAAATATTTTTTTAAATATGCTAATATTTTTTATTTTATTTATACTTTATTAAGTTAGTTCATAACATCTTAAGAACTAATATAAGCTTTTAATAATAATACAATTTTTTTACCAAAATTTCTCAATTACATATTTTTTCAAATTAATTTCAATTATTTCAATTTTTTTCTATTTCCTTTATTTCTTCAGGTAACTCATTGTACAGCTTCAACCCCTTGTACAATCAGTTTTGAGATTCTGTTTTTTTCCTCATTGGTAATCTTATCTTTTTCTACCCCTTGTTTCATATGTATGACATTGTTGGTTAAATTTTATTATTGTTTTTATTTTATTAATCCCCTTAATTATTTTATGCATAAAAATTGCCACATTTTATTTAATTTGTTGCTTTACTGTGAGCGAGCCAATTTCTACAATATTGTGCAGTATGTCTTCATGCCCATACTGATTATCGTGGTTCCGGATGTGACAGGGTTTAAAGAACACCTGTATTATGCAAAGTGTAGTCGCGTACAAAAAATAAGAATTCCCACTTTATATATATTACAAATCTTCTCTACCTCCGCGAGAAGATTCAGGATAGCACCCCTGATTTAAGCCTCGTTCGCCGCATACCCTCGAGTGGAGTTCAGGGGAGTTGGCAAGCGGACGGGCTTAAAGTAAATTGATGACACAAATTCTAACAGTGTCCCATATCATTCTCTAGAGCAATGTTCGATAAATTCTGGCCACCGGGTTTGGGAAGGTTAAAGGGGTAGGCGCACCAGTAATGGGTCAAGGGACATTAATATATTTTCTCATCTGCTTCGAAATAGATTAGGGGTATGGCACATCAATCAACCACCGTAGGCGCAAGTACCTAAAAACATATCCTACATAATATATCTATTAATATAACTTTTCAAAAACATTAAACTATGAACGATAGGCGCACAAATATCAAAATACGTACATTATGCTGAGATAAGCATTGTATACCAGTAGCGAGCGGTAATTTTTTATATCGGTAATTTACAAAAAAATTAACATTAATTTGTACTTACATATAAGTTCATAATATATAAGTACTATTAACAATGTTTTAAGTATGTCCAAATGTCTGTAGATAGGCGTCTTCATACTTCAAAGATTGTTGATTAAACTAACTAGTATGAGAAGAATGATTTAAAAAAAATGGTTTTTAGGCGTTGCTCAGTAAAATGGTTTAGTCTTTCATATCAGTCTATTAATATAAAAATTAAAAACATTTTTTTCATTTTTTTATTTGTTTATTTTTCCATACACATATTATTTACAAGGAGATACAATTACAAAAATTCACTCAAAAAAATACATCTTAAAATTAGGCTATAACATGAATTGGAAAGAACGCCCACAAAAACTTTTTAATTATTAAAAAGTTAATAGCACACTTTAACTTCGCAAACATCAACAGATTGAAGAATTGATGGAATATAGATGTTAAAAAATGAGCAGAATGGTGCATGTTACACAGTGTGTAAAGTGGCTACTTAAACCCGCCAACGACAGGTCATAAGCCCTGTAGATGCTTAGACTTCTATGTTACCTTCTTTTGAATGTTCTTCATCTCTGTTGTAATATGTTAATGAATGCACATTTCCTTTTCTTAATCTCGTTATTTTTTTATTGTACTGTAAGTACAAACTTTTTTCATTACTCAATAAACATCTTTTATTAGCATTTTTTATTTTTTATTATTAATAAAACATTTAATACAAAAAGTACATATTATACTCCCGGGAGTTATTTAAGAAACTCATTTGGAACCGTACATAAGTAAAAACATTTTTTTGACAATATATAATATCATACATATTAATACATCCGAAATAGAAAGTGGTCGCGCCACTTGCCCGTTAGCAGATGCACGCTCGAAAATTGGTGATTCGTTGGATGCGTTATTCTTTGTTCACTTTACTACAGAACCCTAAATACAATGATTGCCATTCCTACCTTATTCTGGGTTCTGGCACCTCTATTGCTGGTACTTCTGTCGCGGCAGTCAGGATCCGATCCAACATTGCTGTCAGGAAGGAGGGGCACTTGACGAATTATACATACAGTAGATTTAATACGTATTGATGGCAAAATATCTTTAGCGATCGCGGTGAAAATATGAGAAATCACATGTGCACACGGTCGGTTCAGTCGTTGTTCTGGCGCCGGAACAATATAGGTACCCGTAGGTAGTAAACAAATCCAAACGGCTCATCCTAGCAAATGTGCTAGATATATAATATATATCAATGTGTACACATGTGGCGTAACCAGAAAGAAAACATTATTGTATAAGAAACATAAAACACCATATATATAAACTACATTAATAACTATCACAATCAAAAAGATTTAAGAAATATTTTTTGATTGCGACACTTCTTGATTTTTCATTCAATTTTTCATGTTTTAGCTCATCGGGCAGTTTATTATATTATTTAATTTTGTTTTTTAAAAATTCAGATCTCTGTTTGAAATTTTCGATGTTTGTCCAGCACTGGGAACCCTGCCCAATCGGAATACAGCTATCCTGCTGTCTAGACAAGTTGGAACGCTTCCAAAAGGACCCACCCCAGTCCCCACGCTTGCCCAAAGTTAGCACTAAATTTTTACAAGTACCAAAGGCACCTTACTTTCGTATATTTTGAGCAACATTTATTTCATAATCTTTTTTTTCTCGAGATTGTTATATTTAAAATATAAATAAATATTTCTTGCACTTATGGGTATCTTAATATACATAATTCCTCTGTACGTGTGATGTCACTGAACTCCTCCTAAACGGCCTTACCGATTTACGTGCGGTTTTGCTTTGCTCTGTGCGTGTTCATAGATATTAGAATCTTCAATCTAATATGTAAAAAATACGTAAGGAGCCATAGAATAAAGAACAGTCCAGACGGAGCGTAGAATCATATAAAATATAAAACAAATTTTATGTTACATACAACAGATATTTGTATATCATGTTAAATAATATTTGATGTTTTAAAGATAATGTCGGGCAAATGTACCACAGAATCGTTTAATCCGAGGTCCAATTTTCATTAGTTCTCTCATTAGATGAGCGAAGTAGGTTTAAAAAATTACTACCCTGGCAACACTAACGAAATGTTCATTTTGTTTCTCCGACAATCTGACAGATGGAAAAATAATTAAATTTTCAAGTAATGTATTTGCTACTTACACATTTATTAGCTAATTACAATGAAATGTGATCCCATCTTGTTTCTTTAAGATCCTAGCAGTATGTCTACACTTTAAAAGGACACAACGCGGCATAGTTAAATTCAAATCAGGAGTTGCGTACTGAGTAACGTCTACAAAGAAACTAATATCGAGTCTTTTTTTAAAAATCAAAAATTTTACTCCAAAAACGGAAAAAATTCTAATGTACGAAGCCTATGTAAAAACTAAAATATGTTATACGCAACTACTATGGGGAGCAAGATATCAAAATGACATAAACAGACTACAAAGACAACAAAATAAAATATTAAAGTTAGTATATGACCTTCCCCATCTAACTGCAACTAGAGAACTTTTTAAACAAACTAAGCAATTAAATATAACTGAACACTTTCAACTAGAATCATTAAAATTTATCCATAAATTAGCCACTTATGTAAATGTAGACGAAGAACTAAAACTTGTAAAAAATTGTAGTCAACATGGACATAATACGAGAATATCAGACAAATACCATATACAACTTTCTAAAACAAGACAAGGACAATCAAGACTAATGAACCAGGGACTGAAATTATACAATAAACTACCAGACAAAACTAAACAAAAGACTCTTTTCAAAAGATGTAAAAAATATTATTTTGAACAACATTATAACATTTTTAACTGCACATTGCATTTATACAGAAAATTTCTTTGTGGAGTTGATTATTTGGGATAGTTGCTGAATGTACATCTTTAGTGGTTTATAATATGTAAATGTACCGCATGTAATGTACGTGTTTGAGTGTGTTTTATATATGCATGTGGATGTGCGTATGATTGTGTGTATATGTATGCGTTCATATATGTATACATGGATGACTCGGAGTGTGCGTTTGGTATTTTTATTCATTACAAATAATTGAGGGTATTTGTAGCGAACTTAGAAATCTCCATTGAATTGCTGAGATATTTGCGGAAAACTATGAAAATCCAACTCAATGGAGAACGCTTAGTTTGCGGTGTCAAGTGGCATAATTGAAATCTGTTTTTGCAAGATTTAGAGACAGTTTTGAATTACGCTATTATTTAGGTAGGGAGGTTTATACGTATAGTTTATTTCATCATCATCATCATGATTCCTTTTCCGCACCTAATAGTGCATAGGGCACTGGATTGGTACACAAATCGTAGCATATCTCAATCAATTTGGTTACATGAAGGTAAGGTGATCAGTCTTACGCTTCAGGTACCAGTTCAAATGATTTGATAAATCTGCATTAAACAGCGACCTCGTGTCTTCTCTATCAATCTCCAACTGGGGTAGGAGCTCCAACCAACCCTCAATAACCTATTTCCTACAAATTAAATGATTACATATTTTACTAAATTAATGAAAACTCAATTGGTCAATTTGTGTTATAAAATCTTTTTGTTTAATACTTATTGCGTACCTATGACTCTGAATAAAATAAAATAAAAATAAAAAATCTGGTAAATGAAGGTAAGGTGATCAGCCTTGCGTTTCAGGTGCCAGTCCAGAAACATAAAATATAAGGGTGCAGAATCACCTTTCTAACCAATATTTCCGAATGCCTGTAGACAGGGCTGCATTTCACTCCCTAGAACTTAATTACGATGTACATTTATTGCAACAGAGAGGGGAAACATTTTTGGAAGAAAAAATAGGCATGGGCAGAATAGTAAATGTTATACAGGGTGTAAAGTGGTCACTTAAACCAGCCAATGACAGGTCATAATCCTAGTATATACCGAGATTACTATATTCGCTTTAAAAATGTGCTTTCCCTCTTTTTTGCTACAAATAGAAAATCTGCAAGCCTATTTTCATATTGCTTTCTCGAATTCCCTTGTCAATCCAAGAATGTGTTTTTTTGTAAAGTCCTTTTCGGCCAGTTTAACGACCCACTTCAAAATGAGTAGATTATATCTGTCAGCTATTTAGCTAAACGTCTGCATTTGAGCCTACGCTCGCAACACGCTAGCAACAAATAACAAAGCGCCTACTGTGGGGTAACGGGCAACACATGCCCAGAAGCAAAGGTTAATGTCTTAAACGAGTCGTTTTGCGAAATTACTGGCCATTACTCCGACAATACAGGGTTAACAATGCCATAACCCGCTATAAAAAATGCGTCGTTTATAAGATTGAACTGTAAATATTTAGATCTAAATTTGTTGCAACAGAGAGGGAAAACATTTTTGATAAGAAACTATGAAAGTCTAGGCATTTACGGGGCTTATGATCTGTCATTGGCTGGTTTAAGTGGCCACATTACACACTGTGTAACATTCACCATACTGTCTATCTTTGCTACTACTACTACCATCACGTCATTTCCCCGTAGGGGTAGGCAGAGAGAATGGACCGCCACACACGTCTATCCTGGCATACATTCCTAGCTTCTTCCACATTCATACATCTTGTCATACATGACCTTCGGTTCTGTCTGCTTTTGACATGACCAGACTTAAGATTTTGGTTTATCTGATCATGCCACGTCTTCCTTGGTCGTCCTCGTCTCACGTTGCCGTTCATTTTCGCCATATATATTTGTTTTACCATTATTTCGTCGTCCATTCGTTCTATGTGACCAAACCATATCAGAGATCCTTTCTTAATCTTATCAATTATACTTGACTCAGATTTACACTCTCACTTGATTTCATCATTCGTAACCCTGTCATACATTGATTTCCCAAACATTCGTTTAAGAGATCGCATTTCAACCGCGTTCACTCGGCTTTCATTCTTCCTCTGCCAGTTC
Organism: Micrasema longulum; assembly: GCF_059751315.1. NCBI lineage: Eukaryota > Metazoa > Arthropoda > Insecta > Trichoptera > Brachycentridae > Micrasema > Micrasema longulum. The sequence goes on along the minus strand of NW_028279443.1, from coordinate 26,750 downwards.
CATGTTTCACTTCCATACATAAGTGTTGGGACTAAAACTCCGTTGTGCACTCGATCAACATATTTTTATTAGCAATTACATAATATAGTGCTCCGTTCATTTTGTTGCCCGCATTCACTCTCCTTTCAACATCTTTTTCTACTCTTCCATTTCTTGAAAACATGCTTTCCAGATACACAAATTCTTCTACTTGCTCGAGACATTCGTTGTTTACATTTATTATGCAGTCAGTAACCTCACTATCCCTTTAAAATACCATCACTTTTGGCTTACTTTTGTTCATCGCCAATTCGCTCTCCCTCATACATTCTAGAGACTATTTGCTGCAAATCAGCCTTGCTGCTTGCTAACAGAACTGCATCATCAGCATACAACAAGCAGCTTACTGAAAAATTATCCATTTTTGCTTCAATACCCATACATCCTATCTCTTTCATACAGTTGTCCATGTATAGATTAAACAACCATGGTGACATTACATCTGTTGACTTTTGTGAAGTAAAGGAGCTGAAACCTTTTTCATGTGGGTGAGGTTCATCCGGCTGAACCAATTCACCTACTAGGCAAAGCCTGAAAACAGTTTTCCAATTTTTATGCTTCTTCTTTTACCAGTTAGTCAATTCAACAATGTTTTGAGTAAGTACAATTGTTTGCAGAGCCGGTCAGCAACGCATAGTTTTTCATCGGGTGCTCAGACATTATTTTGTTATTGAAATTAAAATGAAATAGTCCAGACATAATTTTGTACACATAAAATAATAAACGTATTTTTATTTTGCTTTTAAGGTTTTGAAAAAATAAAAAACAAATTCTATAAATCAAATATGAACAATATTCAGTTATCTGGGCAATTGTATCTATTTTCATTTTTCATCGAACCACTATTGAACATGTTGGCCACTATCACAAGATTCGTACATTAAGTATATCTATATGTAAGATATATTATATACCGGGGCCTTGATTATGATGGGAAACTAAGCACTCCACACTTTTACTGTGACGGTATTGTTGAAGATAAATTCTCTGGAGCAATTACGAAGATACACCATCGACCCCCACCTTTAAGTTTTAGGTAGGATATATATGATATTTAACAAGGGAAAACGTACGTCACGGTACACATATCTACGCACCAAAAAGACGTAGCTTTATTATGACGTAATAGTATAAGATAATTCCTCCCGAGCGATTGCAAAGATACACTACCGATCCCCCCTCACCAAGTTTTGATGTAAGTACAGAAGTTTGTACCGACGCCGACGGGTCTAGTTCTTTCAACCAACCAAAAAAATATATTTTATTAGTTGGTTGGAAGAAATTGCCATTTGGCAATATGTCCAAAACAAAACAAACAAACAAACCATCACGGCGTTTCCCCGTAAGGGTAGGCACAGAGGATAGAACGCCACATCACTCTATCTTCGCATACAGATCTTGCTTCCTCTACATTCGTACATTTTCTCATGCACGCGCGCCGATTATTTCGACTGTCCATCTTCAAGTATTTGTTGGATTTGATCATGCCATGTCTTTCTCGGTCTTCCTCTATATCTGCATCCATCAACATTCGCATTGCAGATATTCTTAGCCGTTCTTCCGCCGTCCATTCGCTCTACATGCCCAAACCGACGCAGAGCTCCTGTCTTGAATTGGTCGATTGTGCTTATCTCAGCCTTACATAATGTGTGCATCTATCGTACATAGTTTTATCACACATTCGCCTGAGAGATCGCATTTCGACAGCATTCAGCCTACTTTCATCCCTGTTTTTCCAAGTCCACACTTGGCTCCCGTACATCAGGGTCGGGACCAGTAATATTATATAAGACATGAGAAAAAAAAGGTTAAGGGATGAGGAAATAGGGTGGAGGAGTGGAGGAGAGGGATTTTCATAATATAGTTGACCAATTCTAAATTTTGATATCATAACAAAAGAAACATACTTGAAGAACTTAGGTAAGCCAAATAAGATTAGTATTAATATGTTATTAATATTATTAATATGTTGACAGGTCGTAAGCCCTATAGATGCCTAGACTTCTATATTACCTTATTTTAAATGTTCTTCATCTCTGTTGTAATATGTTAATATAAACAGCTCCCCAGGGAGTTGAATCCAGTCCTTGTCTACAGGGATTTGAACAGGCTCAAAATATTGTTTATAAATCCACCTGTTCCACGAAGAAGTAAAGAAATTGAAAAAATAACATTTTCAGGCGTTGCCTAGTATGCAGGTGAAAAAATTCAATTACACGAATCTCACCCGCATAAATAAAGGTTTCAGCTCTTTAACTTCACAAACATCAACAGATGAAAGAAATGAAGGAATATAGATGTTCAAATATAGGCAGAATGGTGAATGTTACATAGTGTGTAAAGTGGTCACTTTAACCAGCCATTGACAGGTCATAAGCCCTGTAAATGCCTTGACTTCCCTATTCCCTTATTTTTTTAATTATTTATTTGATTTAGTTCTATGATTAACATAGTCTAATATATATTTACAACACAACACAATACTTATGATCTAGCCCTGTAGATGCCTAGACTTCTATATTACCTTCTTTTAAATGTTCTTCATCTCTGTTGTAATATGTTAATATGTTATAGTTTTAATCATAAAAACCTCTGTAAATAAATATTGTTATCTGTATGTCCCTAAATGAGTTTTTTACAAAAACTCCTTGAGAATATTATATAAAATTATGTGTCGTATGTTTTCAATTTAAATTTTTTATTAAATTTAAAAATGCACAAAAAGATAAATAAATTTTAAAAATTGCGATTTTTTGGACGTCTGAACTCGAACGTGGGAGTTCTCTTAGACAGTAATTATATTTGAGCGATCGATCAATCAACGAGAAGTCTGTCCCTAAAAACGGCAATTCTTCCCGCAAAGCAAACATAACTGTAACTTATCCGTCCATCTGCCTCCCGAGTGGGTGAGGGGCAGGGGCGAACCGTCCATATAATCGATTATTCGCAGCTTACCATTATATTTCACTACCGATAATAATGTTTTATAGTAGTTTTAATTAAAGGAGAATAAATAAAATAATCTTTATTTTTTATAAATTAACGTCACTGTTTATATCTTCCTCAAAAAATAAATATAGGCTGCTAAATGCGCACCCAGCGCATTGCCCGGTTCCGATTATTGCAGCTTATTTTTCAAGACAAAATGTACACTGTATTTTAACATTCAAAAACCCAGTGCGTATATTTTCCTCGCTAAGTTCACTTGCAGATTACAGATATTATTTAAAGCTTTTCTATTTGGAGAGTAGCATTTCGAGCGTTATTTCCAAAAGACCATTTTCGTTTGATAGTATTCTGTTGACATATGACGCCAGTTTTTTAGTCCGCGCGTTTTAGCTAGTGGCGCCTCGCTCGGTGTCGTCAATTTCTTGCATTATTCATTCTCAGTTTTGAAGGGAACGAAGCTGGCGGCTCGGCGCGGCGCGGCGGTCACAACGGTCACGTGACATTTTGTTGCAATATTATTGCGAATATTCCTAATGAATGTTATTGTTATGTTTTGTTATGTTATGTAATGTTATATGCAAAGTTAAAATTTTGTATTTTGGCATAAATAAATTAATTTTAATCTGATCTTATTGTTTTTTTTTTTAATTTTTCAGAAAAAAAAATATATATCGTAAAAGAAAAAAAACATTTTTGTGTACATAATGGGAGTGACGTCTTACAATAAAATGTTTACTTTATTTTATATTAGTACCTAAATATTTGCAGCAAAAAATGTAAATTATAAAAAAATATACAGTGTTTTCAATCAGTGCTAAACAAAATGGAATTATGTATATACTTATTTTATTATCCTTATTTTATAACATATTTTATTTTTTTAAACTTTTGCATAAATGTACTGTCTTATAATAATGGAGAATGTACCTACATATTTCGAAAAGTTATTAATTGTTGTTCGTTTTTTGGGTTATTGGTTCAAATTATTTTAATTAAAAATAAGTAGGTATTGCGTCTTCTGTTGCCAGCAGGTGAAACTGGAGCTGAAGAGATGAAGTTGTTTTTACACAAAACCATAGAAAAGGAATCCGCGTACCTGTATATACTTTTTTTTCATACGCCTCCACTCATTTGCGAGATTACTTACATGTATGTACATGCAGGTACAAATTATGAAAAAAATTAAAGCTTACCTATAAAAAAAGTGACCGTTCGCCACTGGTGGGGGGTGAACGCTGAGGGAGGGAGTTTCTAAAGCCTCTTCCTTGCCCCTCCCGATCCAACCTGACGGGAAATACATACAGAATAACGTGTCAAGAAAATTATCATTTTCATAGAAATCTTGACAAATGCGCAAATAAGTTGGCTCCCTTGCAATAAAGAAACAAATACAAAATGAGGATTTTCTCCCTTACGGGAAATCGGATACTAAAAATGTTTTCTTGCGCGCGGTAAAAATTAAAGCATTCAAATCAAAGTTTTCTAAAACTGTGCGAAAAAATTATAAAAAATATTTTTTACAAATGCAGTAGTTCAAACGACGTCACTGACTAACCAACTATTTTTTTTTTAACAATATTTTAAGTTTGTCCAAATTTTTTTAGACAAGGACTGGATTTAACTCCCTGGGGAGCGGTTTATATTAACATATTACAACAGAGATGAAGGACATTTAAGAGAAGGTAATATAGAAGTCCAGGCATCTACAGGGCTTATGACCTGTCAATGGCTGGTTTAAGTGGCCACTTTACACACTGTGTAGAATTCACTATTCTGCCTATATTTGAACATCTAAATTCCTTTAATTCTTTCACCTGTTGATGTTTGTGAAGTTAAAGAGCTGAAACCTTTATTTATGCGGGTGAGATTCATCAAATTGAATTATTTCACCTACATACTAGGCAACGCCTGAAATTGTTATTTTTTCAATTTCTGTACTTCTTCATGGACCAGGTAATTTATCAACAATATTTTGAGTTTGTCCAAATTTTTGTAGACAAGGACTGGATTTCACTCCCTGGGGAGTTGTTTATATTAACATATTACAACAGAGATGAAGAACATTTAAGGGAAGGTAAGGTTTTTCTCATAAAAACAAAACACATTATAGAATATTTACAACGGTTTCAATATGTCGGTAGAAATCTTTATATATATAATTCTTCTGTACGTGTGATGTCACTGACTCCTCCCAAACGGCTTGACTGATTTACGTGCGGTTTTCAGAGAAATAAAGATCTTTGCGCTGTGCGTGTTCGTACGGTAAGTGGTCAAATACGAACTTTTAATAACATTTATAAATTCAATAATGTTTCGAGTAACCTGTAAATGCCTAGACTCTCATATACCCTTCTCAAAAATGTTTTACCGCTCTGTTGCAACAAATTTAAATATGATCTACTCCCTAGGGAGAACATCCAGCTAGTCTGCAAGCATTTGAACATACTCAAAGAAAGAACATATTTAAATACGTTAAAAATTAACAATGTTTTGAGTATGTCTAAATGCTTGTTGACCAGCTGGATTTCCTAGGCAGTTATTTCTATCCACATGTCATTATCATCATTATGATCTTTCTGTACCTAATGGTGCATAGGGCACTGTATTGCTGCACCAATCGCAACGTGTCTTGATCTTTTATTTGTTAAATGATGGCAAGAGGATCAGTCTTACGCTCCTGGTACCAGTCCAGGGACTATGAAATATTCTAGTGTAAAAACACCCTTTTAAAAAAACATTACATTTATCTAGCTCACTTCGCAAATATAGGCAAACGCAATAACCATTACGCCACGAGGCCGACAGATATTTATTTAGAGACGTATTTATTTTTTAAACTTTAACATTATTTACAAAGGCAGAATTGAAATTATGATACAACCCAAATTTAAATTTGAATCGGGTTGGGTCCCGTGGCTAGTGTTGCGGACTCGCGTATCAGAGATCAGAGGTTCGAACATCACTCTACCCCTACTTGATTTCCATTTTCTAATAGTGAAATATTTACAGCTCGTTAAAAATGGTCACTAAAATTTGATATATTGGGGTAAATTATAAAAACGCAAATGTTTACTTTTTTTTTATTCAAAAAAAATAAAATGAAAAAGTTAAAATAAACATAATACAGAAATGAAATCAAAACTATATATACATAAAACATTCAATCAATACAATAAAAAAATAAAAAAGTGTTTAAAATTTAAATTAGGATGGGGCAATAATTTTTTTCCTGAATTTGAAATAAAAGGGGTCTAAAAAGTTGCCTTTTGGATTACTCGGAATGTAAATAATATTTGATACTACTTTTAGCCCTCAACCAGAGCTTGAAGTTTTAGAAAAAGTCAATTTTTTGCGCTTAACCAGCTGTCATTTCGTATTTAAGTAAGAAAATCAGTCCAATCAAATTTTATAATGTGCATTAAACCTTATTAAATAAGCATCTAAGGGCGTGAGTTGCACTTTGTTTTGTAATCGTGGCATTGTTTGAATGAGCCATTGCTTTCGTTAATATTAGCCAGGCGCTCAACGGAATCAGTTCCGCGGAGTGTAAACTTTTTGCATTTTGGTAGTTTTAAAACGTGTTCGAATTTGTAATGTGATTCAGTTATATCTTTACTAACAAGACATAATTTTATTATTATAAATAAATAAAAAAATGTTCAGACAGTTATAAACTTAACCCCTCGGTTGAGGGGCTAAAATTACTATGGAATAATTACAATATTTGAGTTTGTCCAAATATTTGTAGACAAAAGACTGGATTTTTATTAAGATTAAAACTCAAATACTGTAATAAAACTAACTGGTCCAAGAAGAAGTTAAAAAATTGTTTTCAGGCGTTGCCTAGTATGTGAAATAATTAAGTCAGTTGGATCTCTTTACTACAATAAAGGTTTCAGCTCTTTAACTTCACTAAAATCAACAAATGGAAGAAATTAAGAAATATGGATGTTCAAACATAGGCGAAATGCTGAATGTTACACAGTGTGTAAAATGGCCACTTAAACCAGCCAATGACAGGTCATATCCCTGTATATGCCTAGACTTCCATATTCGTTTTTCTAAGGTATCCATCCCTGTTGTAATTTGTTAATAGTATGGAATATATTTTTTAATAATTTTTACGTTCAATGTGATCCAAAATGGAACTCCCCTTTCACTTTGATCATCGGCTCACTCAAATGTATATACACGGTTTTTCAGGGGTGAAATTTCAAAGGAACATTTTACATGGTAAGCTTTAAAAAAAATCTTATCAAAATTTTTCCAAAAAGTCATTAAAAAAAAAACGTGATCCAAAATGTAGTACTTGATTCCTAGGATAAGCAGTTCCTCTACAAGCCCCTACCCCTCTCCTACCCAGCCGCTTCCCTTATCCGCGTCTGGTGCGTGTCGCTTCCTTGGTCAAATACGTTTTTATCGCAATTTTTTCGTCGGGGAGAGGCAGAGTTTTGCGGAAGTTATGCTTGTTCGAGAAATTAAAGATTTACTCTATTTTGAGATCATTTTTTTAAAAGTTTTGAAACGTTTTTTTTTAAAGCTTGCCATGAGAAATGTTCCTCTAAAGTTTCGCGATCTGGCCCTAAAATACCGTGTATACAAGCTGAACGAGTGTGAGAGTGCAAATGTTAAAAAAATTACAATAATGAAAAAGTCTTCACGATCAACAAAATGTATGTGCGCAATACAGGCTAAAAAAGTATGAAAAGCCTATCGAAATTACATATTCTGAAACAACTTAAGTCTCAAACTTTGTGTACTGAGAAATATACCTATTTGTACGTTAGAAATAATATAATATAGCGAAGATAAATTTCGAAGTTGCTAGGAGTTAATTCGGCGGGAAAATGGGGCGGAACGAACGCCGCAGTTCCATTTTCGAACTGATTTAAAATTCAAATAACTCCCCGGAAGTTGGGAGATTAGCGTGTCTGCGTCTTCTTCTTCTACCTAAAACTTTTGCGGTGTAGTCTATGGATTTAGTTTATGGTTCGAGTCGGATTAGAAATAGGTAGCGTCTATTCGAATCTTTACTCAACTTTTCTTATGTGTGCGTAACAAAAAATAATCATATATTAAAGACAAAAAAGCATTATGAGGTTATCTACAAATATTTTAAAACATCAAGTATTTTATTTTATATTTTTATTAGGGTATTTAATTGTAAAAAATCGCTTAATTAATTTGTAATAATAATTTAATATTAACATATTACAACAGAGATGAAGAACATTTAAGAAACGGTAATATAGAAGTCTAGGCATCTACAGGGCTTATGACCTGTCAATGGCTGGTTTAAGTGGCCACTTTACACACTGTGTAACATTTACCATTCTGCCTATATTTGAACATAAATTAAAATTAAAATTCAATATTCCGACTCGTAGATTGAGAAACAATGAAGTACTGTTCATCGATCAGCATAGAACAAACTATGGCCTAAATTCTCCAATGACCCGTCTTTGTTGTATTGTTAACTCAACACAAGATCTGGACTTTTTTGGTTTGAGTTTACAACGATTTAAACGAGCACTAAATAAATAGTCCAGTTCTTGTCTCGATGTCCCTTATGTTTGTCAATGCTTCTTTCTTTTTTTTTAAATGTTTTAAACTATTGTTTTATTGTAATATTTAAACCTTATAAATTGTATAGATGGACAATGTCCGTTAATAAATAAATAAATAAATAAACATCTATAGTCCTTCAATTCTTTCATCTGTTGATGTTTGTGAAGTTAAAGAGCTGAAACCTTTATTTATGCAGGTGAGATTCAACTAATTGAATTATTTCTACAATTGTTTACAAAAATTTGGACAAACTCAAAATATTGTTAATAACTTAATAATTTAATTATGTGTCAAAGGAGTTTTGGGGATTTTCTTAAGTCTGACTCACCACACAACTTACATGTAAATGCAATTCGCAGAAACAGCCAGATCTAATATTGAATGATACCTCATTCAAACTTTGAATGAATGAGGTGACATTGAGTATTAGAATCTCAGAGTAATAATGCATAACATTATATGACTATGGGGTATTCAGTTAGCGGCCAAAAGGGGTCACGACCCTATCATGATGATCGAGGAAAAATTTACGATGTCTGTTATATAAGCACGTTCAAAATTGACTTGGTCTGTAAATTAATAAAAATAAATAAATAACCATCGAGTCGAAATTGCTCGTCAAGTGTTCTAGTTTTATTTCACACGGAGAAGTGTATTCTTCATCTGCCTATACCCAAATCCCACATGTGAGGTCCACAGAAAAATTCGTATAAAATAAAGCTATTTTGAATTAGACGTTTCAAAGTATTTTTATCGCTAATATCCTTGAATATACAATAAAAGGGATCATTCAAACATCACAAAAGGGACCGAGGCGTGTTAGAGGATTTTTAATTACTCATTTATATTCGGGTGTCCTTTGAATCCCTTTTACCGACTGCGATTTGAAAGGGAAACTGCTATACCGACACACATAAACATATTTATCTTTATGACTTACTTTTGGCCTTTTGTAATGTTTTTATTTTAAATTGTGGAATAAATCCCGCATAGGAATTTCTGGAACAACTTTTAAAACAATGCGTGCTGTTTATATTTGGACAAAAGAAGGTGTCGATTATCAAACTATTATATATATATGTATTATATGCACATGTTTCAGGGTCAGACTGCGAAACTTCAGAGCAACATTCTTCATGGTACGCTTAAAAAAATCTTTAAAGTTATCTATAACTAACCTAACCTAACTAACCATCACGCCATTTCCCCGGAGGGGTAGGCAGAGAGGATAGAACGCCACACCACTCTGTCCTGGCACACTTCCTTTGCTTCCTTCACATTCATACATCTTCTCATGCACGCACGTCGATTATTCCGACTTTTCACATGACCACTTTCAAGAATTTGTTGTACTTGATCATGCCATGTCTTTCTCGACTTCTACAACCAGACACATTCGCATCATAAATCTTTTTAGCCGTTCTTTCATCATTCATTCGCTCCACATGACCGAACCATCGCAAAAGACCTTTCTTAATTTTGTCGATAATGCTTAACTCAGCCTTGCATTCTGCTCTAATTTCGACATTAGGGCACCTATCATACATTGTTTTTCCGCACATTCGCCTGAGGGATCGCATTTCAACAGCATTCAGTCAACTTTCGTCCCTTTTTTTCCAACTCCATGCTTCGCTTCCATACATTAGGGTTGGTACCAGAACTCCATTATGAACTGCTAATTTAGCCTCTTGCGATAGACACTTATTTGCTACGACAGACTTTAAGGCACCATTAACTCTGTTACCGGCACTAACCCTCCTTTCAATATCCTCGTCCATATTTCCATCTCTAGTAAACATACTACCCAGATATACAAATTCTTCGACCTGTTTCAAACTATCTCCATTTACTACAATCTTACATTCAGTCATAGTTACATTTCTTTCAAAGACCATGACGTTCGACTTTTGCACATTCATTAGCAAATCACTCTCCTTGCACACTTCGTAAACCTTTGTAACCAAGGATTGCAGTTCCTCTTCGCTGTCAGCTAGGAGGACTGCGTCATCGGCGTACAGAAGGCAACTGACAATTAGATTACTCATTTTCGCTCCCACATCCATACTTTTCAATTCTTTCATACATTTATCCATGTATATGTTATCTATCCTTAAGTATAATGAACATGCTTAAGTTATCGCAGTCATAAAACACATTAATAATATTGTAACAAATCTCTCAAACTTCTCGGTTGTATCAATAGAGTGACGGAGGACTTCAAAAATATTAATACCATCAAAACTCTTTATTGCTCACTAGTTCGACCCCATCTAGAATACGCTTCTCCTATTTGTCTCCATTCTACAGGACTCATATTGACCATATAGAGTCTGTCCAACACCGTTTTCTAAGAAAAGTGGCATGGTTGCTCGGATTACAAAGGCGTAATTATTCCTATTTTGAAATAGAGCAATCTCTTAATCTGTCTTCATTGGAGAGACGTAGAACTGTGATGGACCTTATATGCATTTTCAAAATACTAAATGCTTTAAGTGATGTCCCATCTCTGTTGCAAACAATTTCTTTTCATGTTTCCAACCGTGTCACCAGAAGTCGAAATCTGCTATTTATAAAATCTTCTAAGAGCAACTTTGGTTTTTATGCCCCAATGTCCAGAATGTGTAGATTAGTCAATTCATCACACGACTTGGAATTTTTTGGGATAGATCTTCCGGCTTTTCGTAGATCTCTTCGCGACTAAACAGTGTGGAATGAAGTTGGATTGGCATGGTTTAGCTCAAAGTTTTTGATCTTTCGTTTTTTTAATATATTGTATACTATTATGGTTTTGCCCTTGTTTGTCTTTGCTAAATAGTTTTATGTTCTTTTTGTTCAGTTTCTTGCATTTATGTTTCTTCATGTAACTGTTGTAATTTGCTTAGGCCGTATATATTTATTTATTTAACTTTTTGTACATAATGTTATTTGTACATTGACGGGCTTATTGCCAAATGGCAATTTCTTCCAACCAACCAATAAAATTAAAGTTTTATTTTTATAATTCAAGTTACAGAACATATTCAAAAGAAAAAAAATATTAAAAAGTTAAAAATATATAAAAATAGAAATAAACGTATTTTTTTATAAATAACCTTAAATCAAAACTATTACTCAATGGGAAAAGGGAAAAAAGAGGAAAAAGGAAAAAGGAAAGGAGGAGAGATTAAGGAAGAGAAAGGAGATGTTTCTTCAGACGTGAGATAATGTAGTAACATCTTTGATGGTGGATGGTATATATATAATGGCGGATATATAATAAATCAATAAGTCAACGCGTGTGTAATCTCTAAGTTAACGCTCGTTTCGGTTTGTTTTTTGTTTTCCTCGTAAATAAATACAGTTCATTGGCAAAAAATCGGCATTTTCCATAAAAAATAATGTAATATTGTACTGTTAACTCAAATAATGTAATATTTTTATTTATTTATTTACTCAATAAAGGACTGCTGCGTTGGTTTGGGCATGTAGAGCGAATGGCGCAAATAGAGCGAATGGAGTAGATCAACTGGTCCAAGAAGAAGATTAAAAATTGGAAAAATCTTTTCAGGCGTTGCCTAGTATGTAAAATAATTTAGCCAGATTAATCTCTTCACAACAATAAAGGTTTCAACTCTTTAACTTCACTAAAATAAAAAATGGAAGAATTGAAGAAATATGGATGTTTAAACATAGGCAAAATGGTGTAAAGTGGCCACTTAAACCAGCCAATAACAGTTCATAAATGCCTTGTAAATGCCTAGACTTCCATTCCTTTTTTTAAGGTATTCTCCATCCACAGGGATAAGAACAGTCTTATTTGTTGAATAAAAATATCTAAAATTGTAGCATTTGATATCAAGCTTTCAAAATGGATTTATGGAATGGGCCTTTATCCATTTGCGTTTAATCGAGGGAATAAAGCTGCCCGCCATATTTGCGCAGTATACGGTGAAGATGCTATGATTTTGGTACTGATTTGCTGTAAAATAAAGGAGAATACATTATTAAAGCAAACGCAATATCTTGTAGAACGGATAATTTCCTTTCGGATGACTTAAAACGATTCGCATTCTCATGTCCCGAACAAGTAGAAGAATTTGTGTATCTAGGAAGCATGTTTTCAAGAGATGGAAGAGTAGAAAAAGATGTTGAAAAAAGAGTGAATGCGGGCCACAAAATGAACCGAGCACCAAGCACAATAATTGCTAATAAAAATATGTCAATCGAAGTTTGCAGTACAACGGAGCTTTGGTCCCAACATTATGTATGGATGTGAAACATGGAACTGGCAGAGGAAGGATGAAAGCCGAGTGAACGCGGTAAAATGCGATCTCTTACGAATGTGTGAATAATCAATGTATGACAGGGTTACGAATGATGAAATCAGGCGAGAGTGTAAATCTGAGTCAAGTATAATTGATAAGATTACGAAAGAAGATCGCCGTCTACTGTTGGACATGGAAGTGCTTCATAACATACTCAGTGGACGCCTTGATAGTCCGGCTCTTTTGTCGGAGTTATCATTAAATGTCCCCGGCTACCGCACCCGTCACACGTCGAGCTCTCTATTTCATGTGCCAGCAGTTCGTACGAACTATGCCCAGAACTCTCCACCCTACGTTTTGCTAGTGAATATAATTTGAACTTTCCCCTTATTAATCCATTTGATTGTAAAAAAATAACATTTTAAATGCGCGTCTTAAAACATACTTTTTTGTCTTATACTTAGTTTCAATAATAAAGTTTTATTTTATTTTATTAAATTTTATCTCTAATTCTTAATATTTTATACATATTTATATTTTCGACACTTGACACCCTCATTCCAATATAACACCCACACACCCACCCTCTCACTCACTTACACTCACACAAACACACTAGTATGTATTGTACGTGTATTTAATGTATTTCTGTGGATATCTGTCATTGGTTTTATTCTCTGTATATGTTATTTGTTATATTTTTATTACATGTGTTGATATCCCCAATAAATAAAATAAAAAAAATATTTTAAAAAAATAGTAAAACAAGTATATATGGCGAAAATGAACGGCAACGTGAGACGAGGACGACAAAGGAAGACGTGGCATGATCAGATAAACCAAAACCTTAAGTCTGATCATGTCAAAAGCAGACAGAACCGAAGGGCGTGTATGACAAGATATATTAATGCGATAGAAGCTAGGAATGTGTAGTAGTAGTAGTAGCATTTTTTTTGTTGCTTTTTGTGCTCATTTTTAAATTTTTAAAAAACCGGACACAACTTATGTTAACACTCAATAATATAATTTCTTGGCGCCTCTGACCGTAAAATTCCAAATTACCCGATACCCATTTTCTTGGGCAACCAATTACCTTTTTTTATATCAAACTGCGCCGTACAACTGTGTCAAGGGATTCGTTTAAATTTTAAAGTAATTAATTAGAGTTTTTATTGTTAATTAGTTCGGGCTTTGAAACCGAATACAGTAAAAGTTTTTGCAGTATTTTATTTAAATTAGTAAAGCAAATTGCAACTTTTGCGCAGTGTTATCTAGGTCTTAAATAAGGAAGGTCGGTTGTTAACTAATTATAAAAATTGACAAAAGCCAAAAAAAATTTTTTTAGATTATGTATCGTAATTTTTTTTTTGCACCACAACAGGCCAGGAGGCCTAATTACAGTGGTGAATTACATCACAGAGCACCCAGGATTGAGAAAAATCACATTTTAATTTTTGTGTTCTCACCGGGAATCGAACCCGGAACCTTCCGTGCGTGAGTCAAACGTCTTGACCACTACACCACGGAGGCCGCCATATATCATAACCTGTCGGCCTAGTGGTGTAGAACACAAATACTTTTTTTTAAATCATTTTATAATACCTGTTACTATGTTTAATATTGTAGAATTTCTTCTCTAATATTTTGACTTATTAATAGATATTTTTTTAATTATATTTAAATTTGAAAATATATATTAATTTGCTTTTTGATTTCTGGATTATGTGTTGTTTTTTTTACGTCCAAAGGGCTTTAACATTTGCGTAGATATTAACAATTTACAATTATAAAAATACCATTAAAAATGAAAAAAAATATATTATGAACAAATTAAAATACTCAAAGCTCAATTATTATATTTAAATATTAAGATGAAAATGTAATTTTTTCAATTTCTATACTTCTTCATGGACTAGGTGGATTTATCAACAATATTTTGAGTTTGTCCAAATTTTTGTAGACTGGATTCAACTCCCTGGGGAGCTGTTTATATTACATTTTCAGGCGTTGCCTAGTAGGCAGGTGAAATAATTCAATTAGAACAGATGAAAGAATTGAAGGAATATAGTATATATATAATAATCATATCAAAAATAAATTGAAAAAGCAAATTAACTTTTTTAAAACTGCATCAAAAATAATTAGCCTAAAAGAACCTGTAAATATATATTACGCAATAACTCAATCAGTTTTGGAATATGAAATAATTGGATGGGGATGTGCAAATGACACACTGATCAAGCAAATAATAATTGCACAAAAAGCTTTAATAAAAAATATCTTAAGAGTCCCAATCAGAACTAGCTCCCTCGGTATATTTGAAAATCTTAATGTCAAATATATAAAACAATTTTATGTTAAAACTTTGTTACTATACGCACGTAAACATTATTCTCTACCTTCCGTTACAAATACAAGAGTTACTAGATACTCCACCCTGATGCTGCAAAAAAATAAAAAAATAAATACAACCTTCGGTCAAAGAGGATTGACCCACTACTCGGTTAAAGTGTACAATCTACTTCCATTATCCATAAGGACCATTAGTAAGTTTTTACAATATAAAACTGCTATTAAGAAATGGATAGTGGAGGTGGGTTGCGCACGGATCGATGAGTGGATCAATCCAAATCGGTAAAATGTATGCACTGTTTATGATTTTTTTTTAATTGGTCTGTATAAATTGGTTATGATTTTTATAAATATTTTTGTTTTTTATTGTTTATTATAATTAGGTTAATTGGATTAATTACGTTTTTTTATTGTTATTATTATGTTAATTTTGTTAAATAACTAATCTCAGACATGTTTTACATTTTGTAAAATGTTTCCCTCGGCACGGGACACCCCAGTGAGGGAACATTATTCTGTATATGAAAAAAATACAAACAATGTAAAAGTATAAATAAATAAATATGTAGACTAGTGTGACGTTACAGCCAGACAACAGTTAACAAGGATGACGATATGAGGTTTATTTCTTTATTCACAAAAGAAGAACCATAACATGAACATAAAAATAAACAACGAAACTCTTAAAGAACTAGAACATGTGACTTACCTAGGACTCACAATGGACAGACAATAGGGTATTTTCACGTTTTTTTTTTATTTTCCAAAAAAATAGAAAAAAAAATTACGATGGTAACTGTACAGTTTTTATTTTTTTATGTCCACGCGTTATTTTTTCAGAGCGGTTTAAAAACGTATACTTTGAATTGGCGCCAAAACGAACATTCGGATGCCGTATGGGCTTGTGACGTCACGCGTTACGAATTTGACTGACCGTTCAAACAAATTCATACGAATTTGTATGGCCTACGTGTTGTTTTAGTTGTAATCGGTTGTTTTACACTGTTTTAACTAATTAACGCGCATAAAATGTCTTTAGTTATAAGATACAAGTACTGTTTAGTTTCGATGTGCACAAACACTACGGTGAAGACGCAAAATAAAGCTTTTTTGGCTATTCCTAGTACCTAATGAAAAAATGCAGAAAAAATGGTTGAACGCATTTGAACGTTATGAAACGAGATGTTAAAAAAAACAAACCACTATTTTTTTTCCGTAGGTGTTGTTCAGTACAAAATACTATATTTTATGATGTAGACTGTAGACTATAAACATTTCCTAACAGTAGGTACTGAAATTAGCACTTATAAAGCTTGACAGGTACTACAATACCAAAATAGTTTATTCTTTGAACGTTATTGTTTATATTTGTATTATATTTCTGTATTTATGTTACTTAGTTTAATTTGTGGAACTGTTGGTTTTCTATATGAATAAAAAATAAAATTACTAAAAAATTGCTGTATGAAAACCTACTTAATTTATTTGTGAAATTTATTGCATTTACAAAATGGCAACTCACCTTGAGATGCTGGACAGTCTTCACACTTGCAGGAATCTATTATTTCCTAGACTTCATCGCAAATCAACGTCACCGAGTACGATTTGGTTCTAACTTTATGTTCTGCTGGGGTGACTCGACCTTTTACCATTCAAATATCACCCGTCCGTTTTACTTGAATGTAATCTATGGCATTGTCTCCGTAATTTACCCTAGCTGATATATTAATAAGTAAATCACATTTAATAAAAAAAGGCATTAACACGCACTCAAGCAACAGAGATGTTTACAAGCAATGGTATTTTATGGAATATGTTGTGTCAAAGTCACGTTACTTCCCTTTTACATTAAATGTACGCGAAACAATATATTTATAGTACATGCAAATAATACAACTATTTAAATGAATACATTCTGGAAGCAAACATTATATATTTGCTTACCTTACATTTCTATACTCGGAACTTAAAAAGTTTGTATTGGATGAGAAAAAAATACCCATCATGATTATATCTATTTTGGGCAAGTTATCGAATTTTCCTTGTAAAAAAACAATTTCAGTCATAATGCTATGGATGTTTATAAATGAAAACAAAAAAAAAACAAAGGAAAAGATGAAGTTTAACTATAAAAGCAAATAAAAAGCCACAAGCCGCCCGCGTCGGAGTATCTCAGTATAGGATTTGAGTGAACGTAGGATATTTAAGTCACGCGTGACGTCATCAACCCTTTTGGCCAGTTACGGGCCGTTTTATTTCTATCAAACTTTAAATAGGAAATTATAAATGAAAACATTCGTTTCAGATTTTGATAGTAATATGGTTCCAATCGTAAAAATATTCTTTAAATACTGAATACATTAAAAATCATATCCCCAGTTTATGAAAATACCCTATTAAAATGGACAAAACACATAGACGGACTCACTCAAGTAATGGCATCACTACATAGCCTCTTCTACAAAATTAAAGATTTAATAACAAGAAAGGAAGAAAATATGATGTACGAAGCCTATGTCAAAAGTAAATTGAGTTACATGGTCGCCTTCTGGGGAACTGGCAACAAGACAGGCATAACAAGAATACAAAGACAACAAAATAAAATTCTTAAACTAACATACAACCTACCCTACCTGACCTCTACGACTGAACTGTACAAAAAACACACCAGTTTGACATAAACTACTTGACTAAAATTGAGACCTTAAAAATTGTGCACAAAATAACACCGGGAAACATACAAGATGACGACATAATATTAGTCAAAAATACTGACATACACAAATATAACACCAGACAACAACAACACTATCATATTGAAAAAGCAAAGACAAACACAGGACAGTTAAAAATACTACATAATGGACTTAAACACTACAACGACCTACCTTACTACTTGAAAACTTTTACTGGAGACAAATTTAAAATCAATCTGAAAAAGCACATGATGACTGAACTAACTAGACTAGACGAGACATAAAATGACTAGACAATATTAAATTTCTAATGTAACCCTAACGGCAATATCTGGAGTTTGTCCAAATTTTTGTAGACAAGGACTGGATTCAACTCCCTGGGGAGCTGTTTATATTAACATATTCCAACAGAGATAAAGAACATTTAAGAAAGGGTAATATAGAAGTCTAGGCATCTTGTCTCATCAAGATATTGTTGATAAATTACCTGGTCCATGAAGAAGTATAGAAATTGAAAAAAATAACATTTTCAGGCGTTGCCTAGTATGTAGGTGAAATAATTCAATTAGATGAATCTCACCCGCATAAATAAAGGTTTCAGCTCTTTAACTTCACAAACATCAACAGATGAAAGAATTTAAGGAATATAGATGTTCGAATACAGGCAGAATGGTGAATGTTACACAGTGTGTAAAGTGGCCACTTAAACCAGCCATTGACAGGTCATAAGCCCTGTAGACGCCTAGACTTCTATATTACCTTTTCTTAAATGTTCTTCATCTCTGTTGTAATATGTTAACCCTAACGGGTTTTTAAAATTGTAAATAAATAAAAAAATTGATTATTTTTAAATGAGGGCTGCTTAGAAATTTACTATCTCAAATGTACTCGAGCAATAATGTATAATCAATGGTTGTTTACTTTCGTTTTTTGTTGATGTTCCTATCTGTGTTAGGTCATGATTTGATCCGAGGGAACAATAGATAATTATCTGCATTTCTTGCGCGTTCAGCGTTCACAGTTCCGCGATACAAATCACAGTTAGGCGGGACCCGCTTCCCACGGCTGATTACTGTTACCCAGATCAGTTCTTGATGGGCAGCACGCTTCAGCTGGGCGCCCATGCAGACGTGGAAATTCGCCTCGGCACCGAACAGAACGAACCCGGACCTCGAGCGCGGTAGGCGAATGCGCCAACCACTGCTACGCACTCAGTTTTCTTTTCCAGGATTTTCTCTGAGAGCAGCCGTGGAGTCAAAACCACCCATCAGACGAATAAAAGAAAAATGACTCAATAAGAAAATTCAGTGGTTTTAAAGACTATTTGTTCTCGTGCGGTGCCTTATCACTAATGGATGAACATCTATTATTATGGATAACTTATAAAGCGCTATTTTCGTAATAAAATACCTCAAGGGCGCTTTACAGAGTGATTCTATTGTTAAGTTAATTTAATTGAAGCTTGTAAATTTGTAATTTAATTAAAACAATTTATTTTGATGTCACATGCTACGGATTTATTCAAATGATTTAGAGAACAAGTGGGTTTTAAGTTTTTTCCGAAACATCACATCAGCCTCGCACCTCTGCTGGGAGAGCATTCCATGCCATAGGGCCTGCGACCGCAAATGCGCGTTCACTAAATTTAGTGCGCTGTTTGCGTAGAGGTATAATAACTTTTCCTCTCGCCGTAGACGTAGCTGATCTAAGCGTGAGACGCCTGTCAGCTAGTTCATCTGGAATGCATAGTTCCCTTAGATATTCCGGAGCAGAGTTGTGCAGTGACTTATACATAAGCCAACAGAGTTTTTATTCGACCCTCTGTGGAAAACGTAGCCAGTGTAGTTCCCGAAGTAGTAGACTGACATGATTGAACTTAGAGATTCCGAAAATTAGTCTCGCTGCGGCATTCAATACAGATTGTAGGCGAGTCATTTTGTTCATTGGTAGACCTGCATAGATACCATTACAATAATCGACTCTAGACACTACAAACGCATTTATTAATTGACGGGCGGCATCAGCCGGCAAATTTTTGCCTATGCATTTAATTTGTCCCAGCTGGTAGAAGCATGAACTTATCGTTCTACTAATTTGAGCGTCAAGAGATAGGTCAGAATTGAGTAAAACTCCCAGTAGTTTAACGGTGGGTAAAGCGGTACTCCCTACATTGGGTAGGGCCGTATCCTAGATCAAATTCTGTCGTCTGGCTGAAGCCACCCATAGTTGTTCCGTTTTTGATGGGTTTAATGTTAGTCTGATTTCAGCTATCCAGTTTCCTATATTTATATTAGAATTATATTAAAAATAAAAATACAAACGGTGGAAATGATTTAAAATAAATAGAAATTATTTATTTGTTTTTCTGTAAATAAAGTTACAGTAAAACATTATTATGGTCTGTCAAATATAATGGTAAGCTGCGCTTAATCGCTTCTAAACACGGTTCGCCCCTGCAATATGCTGCAACTAGGGAGCAGACTTGGAATAACGATGATGATGATTCCTGTAGGGCTAAACTTCTTCATCGCGAATTCACACGAGGTTATAAATTCACCAAACTATGTCTTACAAGAACAATTAACAGTGAAACAATAGATTTGTTCCACAATACGTAAATCATTATTTTTGATTCAACCAAAGTAACAGGCTGTTTTTTTTAATATTTAAAATTAAAATACCATTAAAAAAAAAATACACAATTTTTTTAAAAATAGATTTCAAAATTAAAATTTACGACTGCCCACACCTCATGGTGCATAGGGAACTGCACTAAATGAAGCGCTTATCGATCGTATATTAAAGTGCCTCTACACGCTGGTACGCGATCCGTCTGCTGACGGTTTTTATAGTTTTTATTTTATAGTTTTAAAAAGTAAATTTGCTTTTCAATTTTTTTTAATATGTTCGATTTGATTAGTCCATCTTAAATTCCCAACTATATAAATTCCTGAATATTTAATTGAATCTACTCTAACGATTTACAAATACATTAACTAGATAATACATAAAATTAGATGGTAATAGAATTAAAAACATGTAGCATTTATGTAACTACAGTCGAACTTGGTTATCGATTGAATCTGCTCGTTATAAGCGTTACTCGTTATACCAGAGAAAGGTTTTTTTATGCAATCGCTATTGCACATTGTTACTCCTTTCTCAGTTCTTACCAAACGCTATTAACCCATTCACTTGCCACTACACCTGCACAGATGCTGCTTCTCCATTTATTTTTGCATAAACAATATTGTGTCAATTTTTAAAACGATCGAACCAACCATTGTTACATTTAAAACATCGTTTTCAAATTATTTTGCGAATTTTCCGCTTGTGCCTTCAATACTGGTCCATCGATGGAAAATTCTGCGTTTCTTCGGTTACAAAACCATTGGGGAAATGCTTCTTCGACATCAGTACGATCGCACTTTCTATATTTTTTCGTGTCCGTGATATTCTTTTCATATGCAGACAAATAAACATCCTTATTTTTCCTTAATGTTCACACTGTGGATAAAGATGGAGAAAACTTTGTACACGCTTCCACATTTTTTGCGCCCCGTTCGATTTCACTAATAATTGCCACTTTTTCACGAATTGAGAGACACTTCCTTTTGTTATTAGACATGTTTATAATTCAGGGGTTAGGTTTTAACTGATCTGATCTAGAACTCATTTGATATCACCCCCTTGTAATGTTTATTGTGAATTTATTTATTTATTTATTTATATACGGCAATTCTGCCATTTACATATATGTGCTTAAAAATAAAAATATTTTTTAAAAAATCGAGTATGAAATATTAATATACTCGCACTGCACACATTATGAATTACTTGAAATACATGTATATTTTAAAGAAATTTTACAATAACAAAATACATTAATCAATCAAATTATAACTATTCCAACCCAATCTTCTGAAAATGATTTGCTCTTTTTGATAAAAATATGTTGGTCACTTTATTTTTTAAGTTAGGCAGAGATAAACTAAATATATCAAAATGTGATGCATATTCATTCCCGGTATTCTGTAATCTAACAATAGGTGAGTTATATTGAGCTACCGTTCGAAAATTTTGACAATAAAATATTGTAGATGTTCCGCTTAATCTAGGTGGTACAAAGAATGAAATCAATTTCAGTAGATCGGGGTATCAAACATTGGTTTTATTATTTTATATAAAGTCGTAAGATCGGTCGATGTTCTTCGTTCTTGCAATTTAGTTAATTTAAGAGAGTCTAAAATTTTGTTATAATTTAATTGATTAGTAGAAAAACCCATCTTAAAATTAATATATCTAAGAAATTTATTCTGAATTCTCTCAATAGAATCTGAGAAAGTGATTTGATAAGGTGACTATATTGGAGAATTATAATCTAGTTGGCTTCTAACAAGAGATGTGTAAAGATATTTTAATTTGTTTATATTATTAAAATCTTTTCCGGTTCTAAGTGCAAACCCAAAATATTTTAAAGCTATGTTAGATATTTGAATAATGTGGTCTTTAAATATTTAAAATAAGCATAGAATATTTAAAAATCTAAAAAAACCCCGAAACAAGCATGTCATACATAAACTACAAAAACAGTTGGAAATTGTAACAATGTGTCAAACCGGCAAATACTAAGTTCATAAAACTTGGATTTTTTAAAAACCGTGTGTGTTCTTTTTTCAATATTGTCGGCAAAAAATGCTATTAGGTACTTAGACACTTACATAGCTATCATAAACATTATCCGATCCATTTATTCTTTACGTTAGCCAACCGTTTGCATTGTATTACTTAGTTTCTTATTTCGAGAAAGATGTTTTTACCAATTGAAGATTTTTTGTGTAATTTTTGACAATATTAGTGTTCGGTAGGTCCGAAAAGTAGCTCGTTATAACAGTGAATAATTGAACGTAGTTATGCAGAAAGCAGCTAGTCCACAATTTCGGAAAAATGATATATTGATGTCATCGGGTGCAGAAAGATCGATTTTATGTTCTGCCAAAAACCGCCAGACTACTTTCATATAAAAAAAAACTGTATTAATCACCTCCGGGAAAAGGCGCCGATCACAAAAATGGCATTTCTCAATTTGCAGAAAACGCCCACAAAACTAGAAAAATCTTATGGTACTTTAAAAATCTTTTAAACTGGTCAAATATACGATAAGATTCTTGTTTGTAATGTATACAAAACCTACTTTTCATTGTTTATCGTTTGTTAAAGTCAAAAACATTCAAGATATTGTGTAGATTTTATAATTCATTATTTTCACAAAATGGCTATTATCTCAGTTTCACTTTTCTATGGCTGGCTGCTTTCTGTATAACTTCGTTCAATTGTATGGAAAAAACCATGAACTAAAATGTCAACTAATGTTTCCTCGTTACATCCGAGGTCTCGCTATTTCCGTGATCGTTATAACCGAGTTCGACTGTATATTAAATAAAAAAAGTAATTAAAACAACATTCGTAGTGAAAATATTAAAAAAAATAGTGACAAAACAAGGAGATCGTGGGAACGGAAAATACGTAAAATGGCGAGACGCAATGGAGGATGAATGAAGGAAAGTAGGAGAGGAAAATTGCATTTGATTCGGTGGTGAAAAAAGTAGCAGAAAAAAGACAAAACGTCCATTCTCTGTAATTCTGAATCGAGCTTGTTAGCTTGAACGAATGGACGACGAAAGATTGGTAAAACAATATTATATAGCGAAATTGAATGTTAGCGTGAAACGAGGACGATCACGAAGGCGTGGCTCGATCAGATAAACCAAAACTAATACCACTTTCGGACAAAGGGATTTTGAGTATTATTCAATTAAAATCTATAACCTACTTCCACTACATTTCTAGTAATATTATAAGTTTTGTATTATTAGTTATTTTACGTTAAGTATAATTTTGATGTGACAACATTTACAATAACAATATTATGTGGAAGCCTCTAATTGGACTTTATCATATGTATTTATGGTATAATTGTATCTTATAAATTTATAAATGTCTGTTGTCTTTCCAATGAAATAAAAATAACGCTAAAACAATACTCACTTATAGATTCAAAAACTACTCTTGCTCAAATGAAAGACATAACCCCCACAATACATCACATACAAATAATATAATCACTAGATCCTCAACACATAAACAACTTAAACAAATACAAACTAATACCACTTTCGGACAAAGGGATTTTGAGTATTATTCAATTAAAATCTATAACCTACTTCCACTATCTATTGAAGCAATTAGTAATGAGAAAATGTTTAAAAAGGCTATAAAAAATGGATAGTGGAGCTAGGTAGAAGTAAAATGGATTGTCTCATTCCCCCATACCAATGCTGAATCAACTGCTCCACAACTGTATAGCTTATGTTAGGTTGTTGTTGTTTTTATTGTGTATTTTGTAATATAAATAATATAGATGTACATAAATACCTTGTTTTTAAAACTGTCTGAATATTCGTTAATTATGTTTTTTAAAAGTTAGTCTTCTTTGTTTATTCTCAAATGTAATTAAAAAAAACTAAATTGTTAAGTGTCCCCGGCACGGGAAACCCCAGTGAGGTCACATTATTTTTATTATTAATTATAGTTTGTAAGGAAAAATATGAATAAATAAAATAAATAAATAAAATATTAAGTCTGGTCATGTCAAAAGCAGGCAGAACCGAAGGGCATGCATGACAAGATGTATGTATGTGGAAGAATCTTTGAATGTATGCCAGGGTAGACGTGTGTGGCGGTCTATTCTCTCAGCCTAACCCTATGGAAAATGGCGTGATGGTAGTTTTTTAAATTTAATTATGTTTTTTAATTATTACGACAGGCGCCGTGGCGCGGTTGATTAGACGGCTATCTGTGAAACTGGCGTCGAGTGTTCGATTTTTGCCAAGTTGCAAGAAAAAAATCCAAGAAAGATTTTTTTCTCAATTGGTCTGGGTGTTATGGTGTATTTTTCATTACCTCTTAAATATCCCCTCTATCCCACCGGCGGACAAGCCTTAAAATAGAAGCTTAGCGGGTTATTCCTAAAAAAAATATGTTAATTAATGTTTTTTTTTTCAATATACATCATAAAAGTAAAACAGAGTATTAAAAAAATAAAGAATAATTACATGACAATGAAATACATATTAATAGTAAATAATAATAAACAAAAAATCTCACAAAGGCATGGCCTATTCGTGGGTATACAAGAAATATTTAAGAATTTTTGCTCTTATAATAAATAGACATTTTAAATATTTTTGTGTAACATAAATGAAATTAATGTAAATATATTTAAAATTAAATGTAAAAAGCATATATGTGAAAAATATTAGGTAGTATATAGTGTAAATAGTGAATATAATTAATGAAAATGTACATATGAAACAGTTAATATTATAAATTAGGATATTAAGTGTATAATAGTGATAAATAATGTTAGAATAAGTATAGATGTAAATATTCTGTTGTAAATATATATTAGACTATGTTACATAGAACTAAATAAATAAATAAATATATAAAAGAACGATGAGATAAAATATTCCGTAAAGATTATATGGTATATATTTTTTTATAGTAATTAAAAAAGGAAATAAAAATTATTCGAAAACATAAAAATATTCCTTATGATTAAAGGGCGACAAAATATTATAGAAAAAAAGAGTTAATATCTTTAGTTTGAATCCAGGATAGTGCGTGTTTTTTATAAGAAGGAAAATTTTAAAAGTTTGGGATCAATGACATATTATCAGTAAAAAAATAATTTAAAAAAAATTCGGCTTATAAAATATGCATGTCTCTGTACGGGCCTCGTTTTACAATGTGGTATTTTAAGCACACGATTCCTTCTTTGACTTGATATATTTTAATTACTTGTAAATAAATGTTGGTTCTTAAATATATATTTTAAACGTTGACAAGAATATATTTATTTATTTTAAAGAAACAAACAGTCGACAATGATGTAGTGACATTTAAAAAAAATACAGTTTAAAGACAGACCAGCAAAGTTTCTAAATAATAATCATATATATTATTATTAAATTGTGTTACAACAAAAGGGTGTGTTTATGTGTATTTGTATGAGAGTAAGTGTAGATGTGTGTTCATATGTTTTAGTGTAGGAGTAAGTGTTCAGGTGTGTGTAAGTGTGAGCATCATTAAATAGTAAGTGGGATCGTATCGCAGCCAGAAATAAGGAGTCTTAATTTATTTTTGAATACATTAAGGGGCATGTAAAATATATCAATAGATGAAAAAAAAGCATTATAGTTGGAGCAAGAACGATAGAAGAAAGAGTGTTGTGCATAGTTAGTGCTACAGACTGGCAGATGGAACAAACACTTATTTGTTGTCACCCAAAATGGGACATTGAGATTAATTTTGGAGAGTAGGTTAAAAGAGTATTTGTATATTTGTCTCTAAAAGTTTAGCTTCTTGGAACAGTTGGAAAGAGGGAATAGTGCGATTTTTGTGGAGCATTATTTTTAATATAAATTTTTGAACTAATTTTTAGTGTTTATTTATTTATTTATTTTGTTCATTAGCGCCGAAAAGACATTTACAAAAAATAAAAATGAAATACAAGCTAACTTACTAAATAATAAACACAGAGAAGCTGGTAGAGTAATGGGCTTGAACATCAATGTGGCCAAAACAAAGATGATAGTGTTTAGCCGAAACCCTCACAATAATGCTGTATTGCGAATAAATGGTCAAACAATAGAGAGAGTGACTAACTTTAAATACCTCGGCAGTCAAATCACTTCTGATCTGGATCCGGATAAGGAAAATTAGATGCAGAATAGAAATAGCACGATCAGCATTCAATGGCATGAAATCATTCTTCTGCAGTGATAGTCTTAATTTAAAACTGAGACAGAGGATGGTCAAGTGCTATGTGTGGTCAATA